>NC_050194.1:14888287-14990787 GCF_008315115.2 Sander lucioperca | reverse complement strand
AAGATGTGGCAGTTTATGGACCAGTCAGACATCGAGACCATGAGAAGCCTAAAGGACGCCATGGCTCAGCACGAATCTTCTTCTGAGTACAAGAAGGTTGTGACAAGAGCTCTCAATATCCCAGGATGCAAGGTGGGTTGCTGTTTATTTAAGTTTGGGACGTTTGGTAATGCAATGGTCTAATTGCACTATAATACTTCATACTATTTCTTACTTATCTGACCACTGGAATTAAACAAATTACAGTACAGTAAATAATGGGATGTGTTTTTCTCTGTCCTGTCCCTGCACCATAGGTGGTGCCATTCTGTGGGGTTTTTCTGAAGGAGCTGAGTGACGCCTTGGATGGGACAGCAAGCATCATCAGCCTCAAACCACCTCTAGATAATACAGAGGACTCAATAGAGGTACAGTAAACACTCATAAGCATTCACAAACCAACACACATGTCATAGAACTGACTCCAGTAGTAAGAATCAGACATCATGTTAGTATAATTCATCCTGCTTTGTTTTGTCTGTCGTTCTGTCTTTAGTTTGCGTCTGACTACAGCGGCCAGCACAACTTCATGTCGCGGTCTGGTCCAGATGGACTACACGTCCCAGAGAAAGAAGCCACTGTCAGCAACATCCTCCAGATTATCAGGTACACTACATCCTTGAGAATGTTTTTTTCAAAAAGTAAAGACTATGAAGTGACAATGTGTTGTACAGCTGTGTGTACAACTTTCTTTTACTCACCATTTTTGCTTTGATCTCAAATAAATTCTGCTCTGACTTTTGTCTTTCTGCTCCTCAGATCTTGTAATCGTAGTTTGGAGGCAGAGGATCCTGATGAGGCGTCCACTAGTCCCTCTTCTACTGGTCCATCCCCTGTGTCCAGAAACAACTCTTTCAGGGACCGCTGCCGCAATCAGTCAGTACCCCTTTTTTCAACTCTTGAACCCATCCAGCTGAAGGATGATCTGTGGGGGGATGTTGTGACCAAGCTTATGAGACATACACTACAGTATCAAATGGCACTTAGCATTTGACACAGTCCATCAAGACACGGGGACATTGTGTATCAGTTAATTGCATAGAGCAGTTGCTTTCACTCTTTGTTTACTGGTGTTGAACTGTTTTTTTTTTTTTTTTACTGGCGTCTTGTTTTAATGTTTTTTTTTATCTCAAATCATTTTCTGTGATCTCTTATGGTTTGTTTGTATGGTTTAATTTTTAGCAATGATAAACCTCGTCTCCATTTGTATATCAGTATAATGTACACCGTATTACTTTATGTTAAGGCACCCTATTTTTAAATTTTTTGGCGATCCACTCCTTTAAGGCAGACTGGAGAGATTCTATTGTTTCGCAGTGTAACCCTCCCTGCCAAAGTTCTGTTTCCAAAATTGTGTTCTTATTTTCCTGTTCGTTCACAATGACTCATAGACAAAGTAAAAAAAAAAAAAAAGGTCTGTCATATACAGATTTATATCAGAACTATGAATAATGCTGAGCTGTGAACGATTGGCATGGCTGGATTCTTACTTCAGAATGAAAACACTAATTTCCGTGCCTTTGTGAGGCTTTTTGTGGACATGCAACCACAGCAGTCTCTCTTGGAATAATAAGACAATTGCTACGTAACAATTTAAAAAGACTAAAAGTTAAATATTTTAGTGGTTGTATGCTGATTGACGAACATTTCACGGGATTAATTAAACAACATAATACAAATACAGTGCTTTTCTTAGATTGGATTGTGTGGTCTGCACATTTATTCCACATTCTTTTACAAAAAACATCTTGTGTTTACGAAAGACAACTGTGCTTGTCTTTCATCAACACACGATAGTCTTTTTGGAAGAAACACATTTTCAGATTGTTATTGAGATGAGGTGATGGTCACATAAACCCCTGTGTCACAGAGATAAAAGATAACCGGTTAGTTTCCTGTCAGGACAGGAAGGAACAGAGCTCTGGTACTCTTTAGCACGCTAGTGGCAGGTAGCTCAAAGCACAAGATGGAAGTTGGACACTAACATACAATTTTATGTGAAACTTATTTCATTTCAAACTTATCCTGTGGTGTTTGTATTAAGGAAACCTGGTTTATCTTCTCAGTTTTTTTTGACAGTTTTCTCTGACTGAGTTATTATTTCACATCATTTCCTGTGTTCCTTATCTTTTCCACTGGCGTCCCCTTTTTGCTATTTTTCTTCTAACTTCTGTGTAGAAATCTCTCTGTCCGCTCTTTATCCGTCTCACACTTCCTCTGCTCCTTCTTTGTCCCCTTTCTCCCATTCTAGTTCCCATTCGTTTAGGACACCGCCAGAATCAAACCATGTCTTGTAAGTGGTTAGAAGAGTGTCAGTAGTTTGAGTATGCTGCCTAACGTCAATGTGGTTTAAGTTGCAGTCAAGGAATGTGCAATGACAAATGTATGATGCCTTTTTTGCTTGTTCAACTGATGCATTACAGTACAGAGTATATTCCGTGTCTTACTGTAGCTGCAGGTCATTTCTTACTTTTGACCAGACCTCAATGCATTTCTTTTTAAATAACTGCTTTACCTCATTTGCTGCAGTACTTGAAATTAAATGTAAAAACAGTTTTACAAATTCCTGTGGAAATCATTAAAGTTTGAAATTCACATTAAAAAAAATGTTTTTCAAACTTTTTTCCCGATCCCACACTGAATCTCTGCTCTTGAAATCCAACTTCTACCCATCTTCAGATTCACGGTGGGGGACTTGTCGGATGTAGAGGGCGACTTGTCGTCTGAGCCAGTGGTGAAAGAGGTTGAGTTTCAGGGGACGGAGGAGACGCACAGAGCTTTCAGCCATGGCACTGAGCTCATTCCCTGGTAAACAGCACACACACACACTTAGGCTCAAACACACGTAGATAGCTCAACAGACCATTCACACTTTTTGTGTTTTTTATTTTTATTTTCAAGGTACGTGTTGTCGTTACAACCAGACATTCACCAGTTTCTGCTGCAAGGGGCTACAGTCATCCACTACGACCAGGACAGCCACCTCACAGCTCGCTGTCTGCTGCGACTACAACCTGACAACACAACACTCACCTGGGGTAAACTGTCACAGAGAGTGTTCAGTATAATTTAAAAGACATGAGTATCTCTCCTCTGCTGGGAACCACTTGTCATTAAGTTTGCCATTGATTAATCGATTAATCAGTTATTTGTTCAGATAGGTCAAAAATATGAAAATGTAAACAAATCTGCTTATACAACTTTTCAGTTGAACTTACAACCTTGTTGTCTGGGGTTTGTATTGCCCGGGCTGTTGTTGTAAATATCATTTCCAGCAGTGAGACCATTTACCATTATGTTTTAAAGATAATTTAAATGTGTTTATCCATGCTAGGTAAGCGCCATGTCTTTTGTAACACATACAGTTTTAACTGGTTGTAAATGTTGCACAAGTGCTTAATTTCCTATGCCTTTACTACATTTCATACATATCGTAAATGTGTTGATTTATGGCAGGTAAGCCTCAGAGCGGAGGGGCTGCCTCTACAGAGCAGCCACTGGGATTAGGACAGACTGTATTGGCAGGACTAGCAGAGGGCCTGTTGGACCTCGGAGTGGTGAAGGTTTGAAAATTATATTAGTGTATTGTATATGTTTAAAAAAAAAAATGATGTCTTTAGCTTTTTCTTTAAGTTCACATTGATACCATTATTTCAGATATGATCATTTACTACTCAGAATTCTGAAATTAACATTGAAAACGATATTGAATTATCTTGTAGGATTGGTAATCTCTTTTTGCGTTTGAATAGCATTTGACAGTCACGAGTTAGATTGCACTCATAATACTGTGTTTACCTGAATGTACAGGCAGTGTTCCTGGGTCATCAGGGAGTGGACGTTCATGCTGTATGTTTGCAGAACAAGCTGAGCCAAATGACGGTGGAGGAAAATGGTCTCAGCCTCCTCTATGGTCTCAGTACCACCGACAACAGGTCAGTGCCTTGTTACCACCAGCGCCCTGCTTCGAAATCCACTTTTTGAACACTAATGTATTGTCACACTGGTATGCCGGTAAAACGCCTTGCTGTTTACTAAATATTTCAACTAATCTCCTAACTACTGCCACTAGACTCCTGCACTTTGTGGCCCCCAACCACACGGCACAGATGCTCCATAAAGGCCTGTCAGAGTTGGTGAATGCAACCAGAAAATTAAAGAAGTTTCCTGACCAAAGGTTGCAGTGGCTGAGAAAGCAGTATGTCAGTTTGTATCAGGTAAACTCTGAACTGGATGTTTCCTTGACAATACTTTTTTTGAAGATATGCTTGTTTCCCCCATCGATGTATGCTTGGATTTAAGGTAGACCATAGGTGGTATAGGATAAAGTGAAAGCAAAGTATTATTGGTGTTTTTTTCTCTTTTCCTTCATTGTGCTTTAAATCTGAAAGCCCAAACTTGTCCCTAAAATATTTTGAAAGAACCTCAAAATTCCAAAGAGCCTGAGGAACACTAGCCTGGGAAAACCCTGATGAACTTCTGGCAAATTTGAGATTTGCTCTGTAAGTCTGTCTGGCCAAGAGCCCATTCAAGCCCATTTCCAATTTTTCCAAATCGAGGCACCAATCACAACTGTTGAGGCGGGCTTTACACGATGACGATAGCGCAGCGACGGCAAGCAACTTTTTGTTTACATTCAACATGACGGCCACTGGAGCGCAGCAACCCGTTGATGCCGCTGTCGCTGCTACGTCACCCAGATCGTTGGTCTGATTGGTTGAAGGACTATCTAACTGCGCCCAGAGGCATTTGTGCGGCGTCCGTTGGTGACGCCCCTTTGGAAATGGACTGTGAATGAACCTTGCCCAGACCCACTCTCAGTTACAACTGAGAAGGGTCTGGTGTCAACCGGGCTAGAGGAACACTGCTCATCATGTGAAATAATGCCATTAGTCACTTTGAACAACTTCCATTTTCTATGGTCATAAAAATAGAAATCCTCTGTTTCTGTGTATGTCTATGTGTTAGGAGGATGGCAGGTACGAAGGCCCTACACTTGCTCATGCCATTGAGCTGTTTGGTGGGCGGAGGTGGAACATGGGTACAGGCGGAGTCGAGAAATCTGCTGCCCAGAAAAACAGTCCTCTGAGCATCAATGATAAGACCAAGAAGAAGAAGAAGGTCCTCGTCAGGGTCAGTAAATGTGCAAGTTGTTGTTGTGTCTTTGACACTACATTTAGCCGAGACTCTTATCAACAATGAGTGAGCAGGCAAAACTGTGTTGAAGGTGCAATCTGCTGACTGGGTTTCCACCATCATACCACTGTTTTGACATGTTAGGAGCTTTTACAGAACTCCCAGTTTTCTGCGGGTTTCTCTAATAATACAACTGTTCAGTACACTACACATACAGTATGGCAAGCCTCCAGCCCATTTCACAGTTCATTCTTGAGCTACAGTATCTTGTTACAGCTACAGACTCACAGATATAGTTTCTGATACTGAATAGTTCCTTGTTTTTTAACATTCGTGTGTTTACACACCCAATACAGGGAGACAGTGGGGATGCAACAGATGACGAGATGGTTTCCAGGAAAACAAGGAGCTGTAAGGAGGGACTGTATCGAAACGGGCCGGAGTCTGACAGCATCGACCAAGAAGATCCAGGTGACATTTTACGGAGCTAATTCAAACAAATAATCAAACATCTGTAGAAGGATATGCCTAGGAAATGTATTATATTTTAATAACCCACAAGACTACACAAACCTAATTTAAAGAAAAAAAAACAATCTTCACAGGACATTTCCTATGGCACTGTGTTGTCTGTATGATTTGTATTTACCCTCAGTCCTCTTTGACTCCATAGAGGACAGCTTCCCTGGACCATTTTCCCTCTCATCCAGTAAAAGTCCTGGATTGCTAGCCTCTTCCTCCTCCTCCACCTCCTCCTCCTCCTCCTCTTCCAGCATGGCGGGGTCGAACCATTCCCGCCCGCAATCCTCTCCGATCCTCTCAGGAACTGCCAAGTCACAGCCAGGGTATGTACCGTACTGTCTATGAGGATAGGAAGTGTGAAAGTCTGACTAAAACCTGAAACCTTCCTTTTTCAGTCAGGTTAAATATGTAGCCTTTTGTCTGTGGGTTGTAGGGCATGGAGCAGCAGGTCGTGGCACGGTCGAGGTAAAGGCTGTTTCAAAGGCTTCCAGAATCTCATGATTTCTGACAGCTCGATGAGCTTCATCGAGTTTGTCGAGCTCTTCAAGTCATTCAGGTAGATACCGAAAATATGTCTACTACAGTAGATTCTTTTGTTTTTTTACATTGTTGGTGCACTGTAGTATCAGTGGAGTAAGATATTGTCCCTAAAGCTGAGATTCACATACAAGTTTGGCAGACTTAATTGTAAGCTTTAAAAGTTTGTTAAATATGTTTCAGTTTGATCTGAAACTTTGATCAAATACATTTTTCTGGTTATACTGTATGTAATCATCCGACATTCAGTAATGGCCTAAAGCATTGATATACAGTATTTACATTGCACATCTTCTGTTTATTTCTGCCATCTCACTCCCTCCTCTTATATAATTATTGTGTTCTTATCAATAGCAGCTAAAGGCAGTATGGTAACACAAATTCAACAAATGCTTCTCGAGGTTATCGTGCCTATGTCTGTATAATATTTAGCTTCTATTATATTTTTCCCTGTCAAATGAAAGGAAACAATGTTTTGCTTTGATAAGCAGTGGATTATTCACATACCAGTCCTCCTACATTTCTTAGATTGTAGTTTATCCTCTCATCTGCTGCCCAGCAGTTTTTCCTTTAAAATTCCACACTTGCTCAACTAAAGTCATGCAGAGAAAATGGAAGTGCAGTACTTCAGCAGAACAGCTTCTCAAAAATCCTGCTTATTTTTTTAGCCATCTGACCATTGTCTGTCCAGTGGCTAATTGACAACCCTTTAAGCTCTTGCATCAGTTTGTTATCAAGGATGTTGAGACAAACTTATACTCATGACACCTGCCTTGGCAGGAAAACAAAATATTACAACAACAGAGGATATGTCAAATGAAAGTCTGAATTTATTAGTTATTGGGTGTATCTGTGGTGTGAAATTGGAATAAAATTCTAAAGTAAACTGCTTGTCAGTCTAAAGTGGCTGAAATGGGACTGTGCTGTTTCCTCCACAGTATCCGAAGCAGGAAGGACCTGAAGGAGTTGTTTGACACCTTTGCTGTCCCCTGCAGTCGTTCAAGTCCAGAGTCTGCTCCTCTCTACACCAACCTCAGCATAGACGATAAAGACACGGGGCTACAGCCAGACCTCGGTAAAAGAACAAACAGTTACATTCTTTTATTTATTGCCAGCTGTCAAAAAAAAGTAAACCATTAGATCTCCCTTACTTTTCGGCTAATCTCTTCCCTTTTTTCCAGACTTATTAACCCGCAACGGTTCTGATCTTGGCCTGTTTATCCGGACGAGGCAGCAGATGTCTGACAACCAGAGGCAGATCTCAGATGCCATTGCAGCAGCCAGCATCGTGACAAACGGGACAGGAGTGGAAAACGCATCACTAGGCGTTTTGGGATTGGCTATTCCTCAGCTCAACGACTTCCTAGTGAACTGTCAAAGAGAGCACCTGAGCTACGATGAGATTCTCAGCATTATACAGGTAGAGTCTGAAGCCTAAAGGGATGAAAAACATCTAAGAACCAATGTAAGGACAGCACTTTAAAAAAAAAAAATAAACTGGAAGGAAAAGGGACTGTTGATTAATAATGGTAATTCATTTTTTTATGCTTTTCTCTTGCAGAAATTTGAGCCCTCATCAAGCATGAGACAAATGGGTTGGATGTCATTTGAAGGCTTTGCAAGGTATAGTAAAAGCAAAATTTAAAATACATTGCATACGGTATTCGAGTTTATGTTTTAAATGTACAACATTTTGATAAACATATCAGTGATTGCTTGCTAATTGTAATCAGTGCAATAGCAATAGGACTGAACAATTTGGGGGGGAAATCTAATTGCGATTTTTCTGCCAGATATTGCGATTACAATCCGATTTGCGATTTAAAAAAAAAAAGGTTTAGCTAAAGTTTAATCACTGTGTAACAGATAAAACATATCATGGAGCATAATAACATGAGACACCATCAAAGCTGCTCTTTATTCTTATGCAAGGATGAAAACATACCAGAGATATGGATTGCCAGCAATAAGTATTTTTCTTTATAAGTTATAATAAACTTTTTCCTTTCCTTTTTTTCCTTCTACGGTTATGTTAAATAAAAAAATTATGAAAAATCCACTGGAAATAGCACATCTCTGTAAACAATCTGTGATATGTAATATTATTCCAGCATTTATCTTATGAAAAAAACAGTAATAATAATAAAAACAGAAATAAAAAATGTTACACCAAACACCACCAAATTCAACAAAATATTGCACATTCGAATAATCGGGGTCTTTACGATTAGCTAATCGCATTCTTTCAAATCGCGATTTTGATAAATAGCATTATGTAGTATTATCTAACCACCCCTCTCTCCATACAAGGTTTCTGATGGATAAGGAGAACTTTGCTTCTCGTAATGAGGAATCCCAGATAAACCCGGAGGAGCTGCAGTACCCTCTCTCCTACTACTACATTGAGTCTTCTCACAACACCTATCTGACTGGACACCAGCTCAAAGGAGAGTCCTCTGTTGAGCTCTACAGTCAAGTAAGTGAGCCTTCCGCCTATTTGAGCCGTACTTAAAGGTTTTCTGGACCCATAACTCCTATTTTGCATGATCATGACATGATCATTGAATGTAATTTTTCACCAGGTGCTGCTGCAAGGCTGTAGGAGCGTCGAGTTGGACTGCTGGGATGGAGATGATGGCATGCCAGTTATTTATCATGGACACACGCTTACCACTAAAATACCCTTCAAGGTTAGAAATTACATTCAGAATAGAGATGTCCATTGATTGAAAAAAAAAAACAATCAATCACAGGCTCTTTTTGCTTTCTGCTTCATGTCAAATGTTACCACAACAGAGCCATATCGCCAAAACACAGTAGTACTGCTGTTTGATGCATTTATTTTGACAAAAGTAGAAAGGCAGAAATTCCGTTAGTTCCATCAACCAAACAAACATTTTAGAACACATATCAGCTGATCTCAGTTCAACAGCTGGTTGCTCTTAAAGGAAATATCAATACTATTTCTTTTATATAACTAATCAGAGCCCTCAAACACCTGTATGTTATTTGATGATAAATCTAAGTGCTGTTTGAGTAAATCTCATTAGTATTGGTTTCCATAGAGTTTAATTGTTTCATTCATATTTGATTTGGAGCGCTGTTTCTAAGAATGAAATCTCTCCCATGATCCTCCAGGATGTGGTGGAAGCAGTTAACCGGTCTGCATTTGTCAATTCGGACATGCCCGTCATCCTGTCCATAGAGAACCACTGCTCCCTTCCACAGCAGCGCAAGATGGCTGAAATCTTCAAGGTATGACGGCAGCTATGTCAGAAATTCAGACAATGCACAAATATAGATAGAACTTTTCTGTGTTAGTTTGTTTTTCGGATGATTAGTTACAGAGCAGTTTGTGTGTATGACGAACCAGTCAGATCAAATGTGGTGCTATTTTTCAGTCAAATTACAGATCCCATAATACAACCTTTTTAAGCATTTTAAAGTGGCCTCAAAATCCACACAAGTGGAGTTTCATTGGACTAACACTTTATAGATAGTTTTTGTAAGCACACACGCTATATTTTCAGGAATACCAAGCTTTATGTTGTTATGTATGTTAAAAAAGTACACCTACGCCTTCAAGTAGTCTAGTTTCTGGTACAACCACACTACAGTTGGGAATGTTTTCTTCAGTGGCACTTGTGTCAGCAGGTTGAGCAAGAGTAGAACTCCACTTATTCGTTTTCGATGCCCAGATTTTCTCAGCTGCTGTGGGCATTCGAACTGGCGATCTCTTTTCTAATCTTCAGGCTACAACTGTCCCTTTTTTATTGCTTTATTTTAAGTTGTCTACTCAAAGCCACACATATCTGGGTACGACAGATACATCATGGAATGTCATTGTGCTTTCATCTAACAAAACTTCCCAGCCTCCTATCCTCCCTGGAGACTAACTTCTGAGTGGCTTGATGAAAAAAAAAAATAATAATCTTTCATGTTGAGACAGCTCTACTGCCTCTGGCCAGCTTACGTCCCCATGGGCTTGTTTATTTGCAATGCTTTGCATTGATAAAAGAACTTTTACTTTCCTCTCCTCCTCTCACCTCACATTACATTCCGGTCTGTACCTGACATAATTGGACATCATTTGTTGACAGTCTGTATATCACGTTTCAATATTTATCCTGTAGACAGTGTTCGGGGAACGGCTTGTGACTCGCTTCCTCTTTGAAAGTGACTTCAGCGATGACCCTCACCTGCCGTCGCCACTGCAGCTGCGGGGGAGGATCCTCCTCAAGAACAAGAAGCTCAAAGCACACCAGGCGCCGGTGGACATACTCAAACAGAAGGTCAAAAAGGAAGAAAGACATCCTGTCCACACTTATATAAACATTTACATAATTTATATTTGTCAGGTAGCATTAGTGCATTCAATATTTAGCAGTGTTGATTAGAGTGCTGTCACATAAATAATGGATGCTAATGTGCTCAAATGTACACCTCATCACAACATTTTTACTCAGTTTACCTAGCACACATAATTTGCTTCAGTATATACACACTATAGATTCTCTGCAGATAAGAGCTTGTATATTTACAGGCAATGGGTAGAAATAGATCATATGTCAGATAAAGGATATCTTTGTATATATTAGGTCTTTATTTATTTTATTTTTTTTACATGCACTCACTTTTACAATATTTTAATCATTTTTACAGGCTCACCAGCTGGCCCACATGCAGGCCCAGGCTAGCAATGGGTCACCAGCGGTTACTTCGCCTGGAAACCACACCAATGAGGAAGAGGAAGAGGAAGAAGACGAGTATGACTACGACTATGAGTCTCTATCAGATGGTAAGGAGAACTGCAATGGGGTTTATGATCCCTGGAAACACATTTCAAGCACAAAACTACCACAAAAAATCAACTGAAGATTTCCATGGATTCTCTGGTTAAAATATCACATCAATTCTATTTATATTCTTATGTTGTACGCCTTAAATCAGTTTTTGTTCACACTTTTATTCTGTCTTTTTTTTTTTTTTTTTTCCAAACACTCAAGTCTCTCTTTACGTTATCATCTATTCTCACTCCCTTCCTTTCCTATTTTATCTTGCCTGTTTTTCCACGTAGCTGATGTCCTCACAGCCTCTACTGCCTCATATGGCCTTGAAGGTAAATGCACGGCTCTGATGCGCCTCTCTATGTACCAGTGTTTCCATCTAATTTTGTTTTGTGGTGGTAGCTGTTGGTCTTTCACTGATTCATTTTAGTTCTTGATCATCTTTGTAGATTAGTATCTTAAATGGCTTCTCCAAATGCTACATTTAGATTTTGACCCTGAAATTGGGTTTTAAGGGGAAATTATGGCTCCTTGTTGCAAATGTACTTGCTGTGGTTGTCTATCATTGCAGAATAACTATGGAGGAAACACTGGTATGTAGACGTGCACTTGTGATCTGCATCGTTGCCTGTAAACTGTAACAGCTGCTAGCTTTCTGCTTTTTGCGGACGTCAGGTTATTTTCTGATGCATTGTAGCATAGCCATCTATCGTTCATGGTAAGCTGCAGTTCAAATTTTAACCATTACATGTTATTATTATATCTGGAACCCAGTAAAAACTTCTTATTCTATCTAATCCATTTGATAGTAAAACATATTCTGGAAGTTGTGTTGTTTGACGGTTTGAGCTATAATTAATGTGTTAACAGTGAGGATGACCTCTGCTCAGTTACAAGACATCCTCCCTCATTCTTCAATGTAGCTCATAAAATAAGGACAACTATGTGTGTTCTTCAGTACAGACGTTAAGACTGCTCTACTTTGTAGTCACTATTATTCATAAAGCTTTTAGAATCACAATAGGGTGGCACCCAAGCAAATTTATTACTGCTAAATTGCTAACAATGGATGCTTCGCAACGTCAGGAGTGTTTGTTATGATGTACAGTTGTTTCATCACCACTATGTAAGTGCAGTTATGCAACATGCTTAACTACCGGCTTGCTCCAGCATTTCTTCTTGTGACTTTGTTAATATGCACTTTGTGTATCCATCATCCAAAATGACTTTTATTCTAAATCAAATTCTGTCATGAACACAATGTCTAGAGTAATCTGGATATTGTTTAAAAAAAAAAAAAAAAGTTATTGTGATGTGAGTTGTGTGTGTTTGTGTTTGGCCTGCTTGTTTTTTACAATATGTTTCTAATGCAAGCTACAGTATATCTGCCACAACCTTCAGGAATTATTTGGACAACTCTGCTGTATTAATGAAGTATAGAGTGGGGGCCAGGTGGGACCATACTTTCTAGCTTTAGACTGTCCTTGAAAGATATGTAATTAAAACATCAAAATTAGATTTAAAAAAAACAACAACACATTTTATTAATTTCAGTCAGTATTAGCATGATTTCTCTTTCACATCACCTCCCTCCCTCCCCCTTCTGTACTGTATTTGTCTGTGACCTCGCCAGTGGCTGGGCAGGCTCATCAGGGAAACAAAACAAAGCCATCTGGTTTCTCAGGCCCTACACTGCCCCCGCACTAAACAACTGACCAGGGGAAACTACCCTGTCCCGGTCGCAGTCCCAGGACTGCTCTCTCCTAATCCCTGCCCTCTGCTTGTCCCTGTCGGAAGAACTTACCGGTCAAAGACCTTTTAAAACCATTTCTCTCATATAAACCTCATAGAGTGGTTCTGTTTGGATACTTCCTTTTTTTCTCAGTAAAATATTAACCATTGCTCAGACAGCTAGCAAGATATGCTGTCTACATAAACTACACTCCACCCTCGACTGTCTCCATTTGACCCTACATGCTTCTACTTAACATCAGCTGGCCCAGTGAATACAAACACTTGAGCACCAAACTGCCAAGTTGCCACCTTCTCTTGTTCAACGGTAGCTCCTTCCAGTCACAGTCTGGCCCAACTCACCTCTCTGGCTACCGTCTACAGGGTGACATCCAGGGTCAACTCTGTTGCCAAACCTTTTTCAAAGGCCAATATTCCAAATGTCCGGAATTAAACAAGTTTTCTGTGATAAAACGCTTCTGCCTTTTAGAGCTGATATGTTTCTTTCTGTGTTTTTCGCTGCGATGAATGTGTAGGAGGAACAGGAGCAAAGGGAGTGACTCCCTACTGTTGCTCCTGTTTACAGTTGATAGACATTGCTTTGAATATCAATGAGGAGGGGCCTTTGTGCGCTTTTGCTTGGGAGCCTGCTGATGGGCTCTGCAAGTAGTCAGGGATATTGAAAACTGCTTTTCCCCTTATAATTATTCTGTAATTGTCCCCACCTGCAGTCATCTAAAATGCATAACTAATCTCTGAATGAAATGCAGAACCACTGTATATTATTATAATTAATTGTATGTGGATACATGCCAACAACATGTTTGTGATCTCATTCATCACATGTCACTATCCTGTCCATTAGACTGTGTAAGTTATCTATGCAGCAAACACCATGGTTGAATGCTGAAGCTAATGCAGAAGTACCTTTAAGCTACAGTTAAATCTATTTTCTGACTTTCTTGTAGTAACAAGAAAAAACTCTTTTGAAATACAAAGTCAGCATTTGTTTTTACAAGAAGTAAGATTCCCAAATGCTAAATTTACTTATTCTTAAATATATATCTGAAAGGTGATTTAACATACAGTATATCAACTGGGGCATCAACTCAAATGCATTTTTTATTCAGCAAATACATTTTAAATCAAGTCTGGATGTTTTGTCAGGCCAATTTTTGCCTCAACTATCCTGGATCAAATGTTTTCTATTCTGCTAATATACATTTCTTTTAATGGATTAGAGATGGTGTGCAGGAATTACATTTATTAAGAAAAGTCCATGTCCTTAAAAAGAGTTATGATTGGGGGCGGGCTTGCTTGATTGGCAGGTATCTTTCTTTCTTAACCTGTCACAATCAACCATCATGGTTGCATTTCTTTCAGTTTCCCCCAGGTTCTTCACTGTTTGCAGTTTGTATATGATCCAATGATACTTTTAATTTGCACTGCATATTCATCTGTTTGTTTTTGAAACTTGATTCACCCACGAAACATTCTCTGCCAGATCCATTCTGCTACACACACTACTCCTGAACACCTATTAACACCTGAGAGCTACTATAATTCATTGTTTTTCCTAAATAGATAACATCCTGGATGACAAGCCAGAGGGGAAGAGCTCAGCAGACAAAGAAGAGCAACCTGTTGATGAAATACCGAAGAGGATGAAGAAGTCTGATAGCACCACGCAGAGCAAAGGAAAGGTAGGGAACTACAGTATGACATATCCCGGAGAAGAAGCGCACTTCATAGCTACTAGGTGCCAGTGGGTAATTTGGCTGTTTGTATTCAAGCCACTGCTTATAATTTATTTATTTTGGTTAAACCATTTTGCTGGTAAAAACAGAAAGAGGATAAAGAAGAATATATATTCTTAGATTGAATTTGCTGATGATGTAAAACTATGAAATGTGGACAGCAATCTGGCATGGACCCTACTCTCTTCTGCCTGTGTATCTATGAAGTTCAGCTTTAGCTCCAATAGTACATCACGGTCTCTTTAAGTAAAATGTTTACCGTGTTGTCCGTGTCCTGTGTCTACCTGCACCTGTAGGTGTTCGACATGGAGCTGGGCGAGGAGTTTTACCTTCCTCAGAACAAGAAGGAGAGTCGACAGATTGCCCAGGAGCTGTCTGATCTCATCATCTACTGCCAGGCTGTGAAATTTCCTGGTAGAGAATATTTCATCATTCAGTCTCTTTGTCACACACATAGCTCTTTTTCTTTCTCACTGATTCAATGTGATTTATGCTCTGTCACAATCTTTCTTCCATCCCCACCTCTTTTACTTTTGACATGCTATCCTTTGCAATATCTCTTTTTTCCGTCTTGTCCCAGTCTAATCCACTCCCATGTTATATATAACAACCTTTCCCCATTTTTTTTTTTTTTTTCCTTCATTGCTAGACATTTAATATCCCAGTGTTACACTCCATTCCTCTCCCACACTGGACACCCACAGAGATGACGAATCCTTTTCGCCCCATGGGAAAGATATGGTTACTTCATTGTGTTGTCAGTCCCAGAGCAGCACAACAAACACCAGCGTTATTATATACCGTCCCTTTAAGGAAATGTTTTTGGGATGTCCTGGTGGCTGAGTATAGTTAGTACCCAAGCTTCGAATTTGATCGACTTTGATGGGCCTTTGTCACATGTCACTTCCCTGCTTCTTCCACTTTTAACTGTCTTGCTACAAGGTGATATGTCAACATTTTAAAATGGTTTCATTTTAAATGCATGACAATGCTCTCAGTTCAGCAGTTTAGGATGTTTGACTTTGCTTTCTGTACCCTCATAAAATTTATCGTATTTCCTCTTTATTGGGATCTATCTTCATTCCATGCTACCATTTATCTCAAATATTTCTTTTTGTGTAAATATCAACCTCTTATCTCCTCTTTCCTCCCTCAAGTGTCCTCTTCTCTGCTTGTCTCCTCTTTTCTTTACATGACATTTGCCCTTATAAACGTTCCTGTGTTTCCACTGGTATTTTATTTGTTTACTGTTTCCAATGACCTGAGATCTGAGAAAGAGAAGACGGGGCAAATAGCCCATTTCAGACAGCAGACTGGTTGTTACTCTCCGCTGTCTGAACTGGTTGCAGACATGCTATTTCTAAAAACTTGTCTACAAACATTTAAATCATCTTAATTTAGAAAATGCATTGCACATTTCTCATTTTAAATATTTTCAAGACAGCGTATTTGACACCAAATACGAAATAGCTCAAGATTAACAGTATTTTTGCATTAATATTCAGGTTCTAGGTTTTTGGGAACAACAATCTTTGACATTGGTCCAGTGTTAAATGTAAGTACATTGTTTATAAGTAAACAATGTAAGTTATTGGGCAATTGTGCACCTTCTAATTACGTTCACAAAAGAGCTTTTTTGCCATTGACAGGCTCAGATTAATATTCTAAGTGTCTGACAACATTATGGAAAGGATTTCTAAGAAGGTCAACCTATCTGTTAAAGAGTAAGATCAAGATAAACATAAAAACATCCAGGAAATTGCGTTCGCTAAAGCCACCAGACTCCATGTAAATATACAGTAATTTTAGCATTGTAAAAAATACACTTCATTCAAAGTTGACAATTACAAAATAAAACTATGAAAAGCTGTTTTGGTTTGTCTTTCCACTTTACCAACAATCACAACTCAAGTTATAGTTAAAATAAACACATAGTTTACCAATTTACATGTGAAAATAGGTTGGCTCTATACACGCGAAAAGTATTGTTTTTTTTAAAAGGGAGTCTGGTGGGTTTAGCGCTAGGGATCTCACAGCTGTTTCTGATTAAACAAAAAGGTCTTAAAGAGGTTTTAAAAGGCCTATCTCCGTAGGGATCCTTTCCATAATGTTGTCAGCATGTCAGTGGCAAAAACAGCAATTTTAGTGGACAAAATTGAAGATGAAAATTTTCCCCATAGGGTTACATTACAGCACGGTTGTTGTTCCCATCAGTCACTTACATACAGTGAGGAAAATAAGTATATGAACACCCTATTCCTGCTATTTTGCAAGTTCTCCCACTTAGAAATCATGGAGGGGTCTAAAATTGTCATCGTAGGTGCATGTCCACTGTGAGAGACATAATCTAAAAAAAAAACCTCCAGAAATCACAATGTATGATTTTTTAACTATTTATTTGTATGATACAGCTGCAAATAAGTATTTGAACACCTGTCTATCAGCTAGAATTCTGACCCTCAAAGACCTGTTAGTCTGCCTTTAAAATGTCCACCTCCACTCCATTTATTATCCTAAATTAGATGCACCTGTTTGAGGTCGTTAGCTGCATAAAGACACCTGTCCACCCCATACAATCAGTAAGAATCCAACTACTAACATGGCCAAGACCAAAGAGCTGTCCAAAGACACTAGAGACAAAATTGTACACCTCCACAAGGCTGGAAAGGGCTACGGGGAAATTGCCAAGCAGCTTGGTGAAAAAAGGTCCACTGTTGGAGCAATCATTAGAAAATGGAAGAAGCTAAACATGACAACATGTCAATCTCCCTTGGACTGGGGCTCCATGCAAGATCTCACCTCGTGGGGTCTCAATGATCCTAAGAAAGGTGAGAAATCAGCCCAGAACTACACGGGAGGAGCTGGTCAATGACCTGAAAAGAGCTGGGACCACCGTTTCCAAGGTTACTGTTGGTAATACACTAAGACGTCATGGTTTGAAATCATGCATGGCACGGAAGGTTCCCCTGCTTAAACCAGCACATGTCAAGGCCCGTCTTAAGTTTGCCAATGACCATTTGGATGATCCAGAGGAGTCATGGGAGAAAGTCATGTGGTCAGATGAGACCAAAATAGAACTTTTTGGTCATAATTCCACTAACCGTGTTTGGAGGAAGAAGAATGATGAGTACCATCCCAAGAACACCATCCCTACTGTGAAGCATGGGGGTGGTAGCATCATGCTTTGGGGGTGTTTTTCTGCACGTGGGACAGGGCGACTGCACTGTATTAAGGAGAGGATGACCGGGGCCATGTATTGCGAGATTTTGGGGAACAACTTCCTTCCCTCAGTTAGAGCATTGAAGATGGGTCGAGGCTGGGTCTTCCAACATGACAATGACCCGAAGCACACAGCCAGGATAACCAAGGAGTGGCTCTGTAAGAAGCATATCAAGGTTCTGGCGTGGCCTAGCCAGTCTCCAGACCTAAACCCAATAGAGAATCTTTGGAGGGAGCTCAAACTCCGTGTTTCTCAGCGACAGCCCAGACACCTGACTGATCTAGAGAAGATCTGTGTGGAGGAGTGGGCCAAAATCCCTCCTGCAGTGTGTGCAAACCTGGTGAAAAACTACCGGAAACGTTTGACCTCTGTAATTGCGAACAAAGGCTACTGTACCAAATATTAACATTGATTTTCTCAGGTGTTCAAATACTTATTTGCAGCTGTATCATACAAATAAATAGTTAAAAAATCATACATTGTGATTTCTGGATTTTTTTTTTTTAGATTGTCTCTCACAGTGGACATGCACCTACGATGACAATTTCAGACCCCTCCATGATTTCTAAGTGGGAGAACTTGCAAAATAGCAGGGTGTTCAAATACTTATTTTCCTCACTGTACATAAACATAGGAAAATAGTGTCCATGTTGAAAAAAAATGAAATTACCCTTTAATGACATTAGTCATAACAAACAAGACCTTTGCAAAGATTGGAAGCATCTATCTGCTTTTATGCTGCATTCTTCATGCTATCCCACAGATTTGATGATTTTATGGATTGATTTATAGAACAAAAATAAGCTTGTTTTAAAGGCAAAAACTATTAGCTCTAATCATATGTGCTCATTAAAGCAAATGCACTTGGAGTGATGCCTGGGAGGGAGAACACCAACTTCCTCAATATGATAAAAATTGACGGTATTTAGAGAAAATGAATGAGAATTTATGGAGGTTTCGAAACAAATTGTGAATACTGATGTACATGAAGTGTGGTGTCTCCAGTCTGGCTGTGTTGTTATTGACCACTTTCCTCTGTCTGCCTCTTGTGTGTGGGAACACAGGCCTGTCCACGCTGTCTCCAGCCGGCTCTGGCAGAGGGAAGGACCGGGGGAAATCCAGGAAGTCCATATTTGGCACAGCTCCCGCTCGCTGCAGCACAACAGGAGAGGTCGTGACCCAGAGCCGCACCCCTGGGAAAGGTACGCAGGGCTGGTGGTCGGGGTGGTAACTGTTAGTATGAGGCTGTGCATGTGGAAAAGGAAGATATATTAATGTATTTTTGTTCCATTTTTAGGTATTTCAGAGATATTTTGAAAATGGGTGTGACTAAATGTAAATAATTTGATTGTATAAGCAGCTGAACAGTCCCCACAGTGCAAAGCAGGCACCAAATATGCCATTATAGGTTAGAAGTGATAAATGAGGTTAGTTTCTTGTAAAACACAGCACCATAAGGAGTCAGAGTATCAAGAGTGTAGATTATTTAAGTAGATACAATTCTTGTGACAAACTGAAATACTGACATTGTTCTTCTGCAGTGCAGTAACGGAATCTTGATCTGTATTTCATCAGCGCTGCCTAGTTTCTCAGTTTGACTGTGGTTCACAGGCAATCAATGACTCCTCGGCTCTGATTGGTTGTTTTTCTTACGCCAGTAGGAGCACCAGGAGGAGGCAGAGGAATTTATGTAGTACTGTCAGGATATATTTATAGATATAGACAGTTTGAGCAAATATGACAGAAGGTTTTTTTTGTACGAAAGGTACCAACTGTAGCTTTAATAAGCAACAATGAAATTTAAAGGTTGGGGAAAAACATATTTAGATAATATTCATTAGGAGTTCTCTCACTCTCAAAAACTGTCATCAGATTGTAATTAACATATTGCTGAATCCTAATTGGTCCTAAGAGCAGTTCTAACTCTTCATGGAGGACCACATCGCTCAAAGTAAGAGGCTGAGTGAGCAAATTGGTTTTCAAGGCCTTTAAACGTATCTGTCCTCCCTCTAGGTGGTACAGAGCGGCTAAGCTGGGAGGAGCAGCAGACGTCTCCCATCCTCAACCCCCCCACCTCTCTCAGCGCCATCATCCGCACACCGAAGTGCTACCACATCTCTTCCGTCAACGAGAACGCCGCCAAGCGCCTGTGCCGGCGTTACTCTCAGAAGCTGATCCAGCACACCGTGTGCCAGCTGCTCAGGACGTACCCAGCAGCCACCAGGATCGACTCGACAAACCCCAACCCTCTGCTTTTCTGGCTGCACGGTATCCAGCTGGTGGCACTCAACTATCAGACTGATGGTGAGGAGAGATGCAGTTTTCTTTGTATGCAAAGGAACATCATTTCTAACTTAAACAGCAAGTTCAATGAATGTTTGTGTCACTCACAAGGAAACATTACCTCCGCTAAGGAGGTTAAGTTTTCGGTTTGTTTGTTGGTTTGTCTGTTTGTCAGCAGCATTACGAAAAAACTACTAGAATTTTCATGAAACTTTGTGGAAGTGTGTAGCATGGGCCAATGAAGAACCCATTAAATTGTGGAGCGGATACGAATATAGGGACGGATACACAAATTATTTTTCCCTTTACCTTAACATTGTGAGATAGGGCGTCTTGTGCTGGGTTCATTTGGTGTTGGAATAATCGAGAAAATGAATTCCCGACTGGGAGAATTCACACTGCATTAACATTGTGTGATAGGGCATGCCTTGTGGAGGTCTGCACTCTCCGAGTGCCCTTCTAGTTAATTAAGTAATTTATTGTATATATTTATTTCAGATGGTCCCAAATAGTAGTTAGTGGAAGAGAAAGGAGAGTGTATATTCTGTTCTACTCTGTCATCTTCCTCCTTTGTAATGCAATAGAAAACAACTTTAAGGCCTCCTCTTCATGATAATGTTAGCTTTTTACAACTTAGCACACCCTTGAAAATGGCTAATGGCTTTAATTCTAGATGATGATCATGATTATCAGATTCTAGATCCTCTTTTTAAGGGATTGTTGATCTCAAGGTGCTCCACTGCTTGTTTATTTCTGCTTTTCTTTTTTTCTGTCGAATTCTCTACTGTCTGTGTTCGCCATCTGAACTCTGACAGATTAAGTTATTTTCTCTAAAAGACATTAAAAATATTCTCTTGTCCTCCTCCGTCTTATTCTCTTTAGATCCTTGTCTCACTCCCTATCCCTTTTTTGCTCTTCCTTTAGTTCACTCCTCTCATGTTTTCTCTAACTCTCTCTAACGCAAATAATTCTTTCCCTTTGGAAAGTTTGAAAAGTTTATTTTTGGAAAACATGATCAACCTGTTGTGTGTGATAAGACCCCAACATGCAATCAGACATGCAAGTTTTGTTTATGGGACATTCTTTCAGTCTGGTTGATCTACATCAGAGCGAACAACCAAAAAGGAATAAACAGGAAAAATCGCTGCCGTTAACAATACCCAAACTGGATCATCTTTGTCTTTAATACCTCTTTTGCTAATTCCCTCAAGGTGGAGTTAAGGTTTTTCATTATTGCTTGTTAATATTATAACTTTTTTTATAACTAATCGTTTTGGTCTTAGCCGACTAAGATTTCTTTAGTTGATGAGTCATTTTTTCATTTTTTCTCATTTCCAAGAAACTTATGAGCACATTTCTGGTAAACACAAGATTTAAAGTGGTGCTTTTGCAGGATTAATTGTGGAGAAACTCAGTTTTACAGATGGTTCATTAACTACATTTATGTTGTGCTTTTCTAGTCTTAACCACCTCTCAAAGAGCACAGCTCTGTCGATTACATCAACTAATCGATTAATCGACAAAATCATATAAGTGTTAGTCGACTAAGAATTTATTTAGTCGAGGACAGCCCTAATTATAACCTCCCTCTTTTCTTTCCCTCCCAGACTTGCCCATGCAGTTAAACACAGCTCTGTTTGAGGCCAATGGCGGCTGTGGCTACGTCCTGAAGCCGGCGGTGCTGTGGGACCGTACCTGTCCGCTATATAAGCAGTTCTGTCCGATGGAGAGGGATGTGGAGAAAATGAGCCCCGCTGTCTATTCCCTCACTGTGAGTTAAGATGACATATGGAGAAGAATGGACGATCGATCAGGAAGACTACTTTATCCTTGATAGTTTGTTCTCTGTACTTTCATCTTTACTCCTTTTGTTTCACACCTTCAGCCTTCTGCCTATTGGTATTTTTTTTCACTTACCTCTTTTAAACTCTCAATTTCAGGAGTGCTGCATATTCATTTTCTTAAGTAACGAAGAAGAATCACAAAATAGCTATTTACATTTGGAAAGTGTTTCATTTGCAAATACTTTTTGATGCCTTTAAAAAAAAAGAAATCTAATTTTGATAAAAACTAAATGCATATTTTTAAAAAGTGTCCCAAATATTTGATATTTATTTGTACCCTGATTTATACAGCTTATAAAAGCTCTGCATTGCATTATCATTTTCTGTACATCATTTTGTCACTCATTGCACATTGTTTGTGGAAATGATCAATGAAGGCCCGAAGGTTATCACACAAAATCTGTTTTTTAAAGTTGTGTATGTACATTCATGTATGCACTGTACGTGTGTGCAAACTGTAGATTATCTTTGCATCGTCACTGAAAAAAGGAGAGAAATTACAGTCTCAGAAGCAGACTGTTTTAGAAGTGGAACAGGGAAAAGTTTATTTCATGTCATGACAAAGATATTGTTTGCATAAAAGTGAAACATAATGTAAGTAAAGATGATTATGTTCCGTGGCTGCCTTTGCTTTTTCTGAGAAAAACCAGCAGTATATAAACAAGAGGGATGATCTCACACTTATAAAACCTGTGTGTGTGTGTGTGTGTGTGTGTGTGTGTGTGTGTGTGTGAGTGACAGAGACAGACTTAAGATGAAATAGAGATTTGTTTGCACGTCCGAGTGACTTCACTCCTCTGGCCTGCTTTGGTTTTCATCAAATGAAATGAAAATAAAGAGGAAAGTGTAAAAAAGAATCTTAACGGCAAGTGTTGCTCATACATGGTGTGACTATCATTACTCATTAATCATCACACCTCTTTCAGATTGTGTCCGGTCAGAACGTTTGTCCCGGTAACACCGCTGGCAGCCCCTGCATTGAGGTGGATGTTCTGGGCATGTCCATCGACAGCTGCCACTTCCGCACCAAACCAATCCACCGCAACACCCTCAACCCCATGTGGAGTGAGCACTTCCAGTTCACCGTGCACTTTGAAGAGATGTGCTTCCTGCGCTTCGCCGTAGTGGAGAACAACAGTTCCCAGACTACCGCTCAGAGGACACTGCCTCTGAAGGCGTTAAAGCCAGGTAGGAATCTCAGACACAACAGATGTAACCGAGAGAAAGGATGCTTTCTGCAAAAGCACCTGTAAATATTAAATCATGTATAAATCAATTACAACGTCTGCAGTGAATATACAATTCAAAACAATTGAGGGCTGCGTCTTGACTTGTGTATGGCTAATGTGCCTTGTTATGTCCTGACTCAGCTAAATAAGCTAAATGTAAACAAAAAATTATATAAATTTACTCAACCTATTACAAGACACTTAACTGTTTTTTTGTTTTGTTTTTATCGGACCATTCAGTGTTATCAGTTTATGTGTAGTCAAAGTATATTTTCATGTGTGTTTCAGGTTACAGACATGTCCAGTTGAGGACACAACATAATGAATCTCTCGAAGTGTCAAGCCTGTTTATCTTCAGCCGCAGAATAGAGGACGGTCCCACAGGGGGCGCCACTCCCTCATCACTGGTAAGACTTGTCAGCTCTTCAAGTTCTGAGATGCAGGGGTTACATTTGATACTGGAGCTCCACTGTGCTTTAAAGGCTGTCGGATAAAGCAAAAATGTCATGACGATATGTTTTATAATAACCTGCTGCCTTGCACCTCTCCTGCTCTCCACACAGCTGTTCAGTTCAGAGGAGAAACGTGCCTCACGGCAGCACAGGGTTACGGTGTACGCAGCGCCTGGTCCTGAGCTCTTCACTGTGTTCTGTGTTACAGAACAGACGACCGCCAAACAGCTGCTGGACATGGTTAGTACTTTGGAAGCAAGGATTCATGATGCTTGGATAATGTGATTGCAGCCTGAGCAAAAGGCAGTCCCACACACTCACACAGTTTTTTGTCTCTCTCTTTTCATATGTGTCATATATTACGCAGGTTGCAGCATCTACAGGAAACCCGTCACAGTACTTCCTGTGCGAGGAGAAGGTTCCTCTGTTGAAGGAGCGCAGCGAGGTGAAGCGCTGTGCTCAGCATCGTCCTCTTGCGCCCGAGGAGGAGGTGATCAGACTGGTCTCCAGCTGGAACTCTGAGGAGGGATACGTGGGGAGGATCTGCCTCAAAACAAGAGAGGAGGTACATACAGAGACTAACTTACTGTAGTAGAAACATAAAGCTGATCTCAGAGTGGATATTATTAGCATCGAGGACCTGTGTCTTTATAAAAAAAAAAAAAAGGGAAGTTGCATTTTTCAATATATTTGTTGAATGATAAAAAAAAAACACTTTAATCGCAATGTATGAAGCACTTGATACACACTTTTTGTGACCCATCATGTAGACTAGGGCTCCCCCTTGTGTTTTTTATATATATATATATATATATATATATATAAGTAATGATGCATTGAATTAACAACCCTTGTGATACCTCACCCAGAGGCACTCTGCTATAGGAGGGAGAGTAGCTTAGTTTAATTAAACATTTTCTTGCATCAGACTGATCTGGTGCTGGTTTAAATCTGGGATCTGCATATATTTACTGTTACTGTGTGGCTTTATTCTTGCAGAACTTAAATGAGAAGAACTCGTTGCTGGAGGGAGAAGATGAGGTGACTGTGGGAGGTAGAGAAGGAGCAGGAGGAGGAGCAGAGGACGATATGTTCTTCGTCCAGGTCCATGAAGTTTCACCAGAACAGCCTCACACTGTGATCAAGGCCCCGCGCTACAGCACTGCTCAGGACATCATACAGCAGGTATGGAGAGTCCAGAACCTTTCTAAGCTTTGATTTGAAACTTTGCAAGATATGTATACCAACCTTAAAGTGGCTTGATTTGTTTCTCTGCTCAGACATTGTCAAAGGCCAAGTATTCCTGCAGTATCCTATCTAATCCTAATCCATGTGACTACGTCCTAATGGAGGAAGTGACCAAGGACGCCAGCTCTAAGAAATCCTCCACCGCTAAGCCCCTGCAGCGGCTACTGCTGGATCACGAGTGTGTCTACCAAGCTCAGAGCCGCTGGCGTGGCGCGGGAAAGTTCATTCTTAAACTCAAAGAGCAGGTAGCTCTAAACATGATGGCTGATTTCCAATGCTAAAGACTTATTCGATTTTTTTTATTTTACATGTGTTTTACTTTATGTTTATGTGCATTACATAACTCATTTGAGCATGTTTCGTCTTTGTATGTGCTTGCATGAACTGTTTCTCATGCTGCTCATTCACATCTCAATTAATCCATGTTGTTGTGTGCTCGTCGTTGTATTTTAACACCTGCATGATGGATTGTATGGGCTTTTTAACCTGTCGCTGCTTTCCTTGTTTGTTACCGCTTTTGTGCGCTTTGTTGCTCTGTGTTAAGTTTGATCTGCTCATCTTGTTCCAATGTTTTGTATGTTGTATTTCTGTCAGTATTTATTTATTTATTTTATTTATTAATCATCCTTTCACACTCGAGGTTATTTGCGCTGACATGTTTGTAAGTAAGATATTTAAATGAGCTGACTCGTTGAATAAAGGTTCAATTATCTTTTAATTAGTGTTTAGTTTCTTTCTTTTTTAAATAATGTAATTAAGACATGCTGTGTGAGGAAAAGGATATGACTAAAGGGATCAAGAAAACAATCATTTAATTCCTGAGTATGAAAAAGGAAGCAAGAGTGCACATTAAGGATGGAAAAAGTATGGAAGAAGAAAAACTGCCTGCACATTTCTGTATGTTCTTTCTGTATTTCAGTAACATAAATCTATTTCTGCTTCCAGGTGGTGCGGGAAGACAAAAAGAAAGTAATTTCCTTTGCCAGCGAGCTTAAGAAGCTGACCAGCCGCAGCCGCAGCATGACGACTGGCGGTGGAGTGGACGGTCCTGCCCAAAGTAAGGATGATAGAGCTGCATGCTGTGTGGCTCTGACAGAGCTCCAGGAGTGAGGCTCACACTCTGCCTGCTGTCTGTGCATGGAAAGGCAACAGAGGTACCGTATGTTGTCTCTAACACCTAACATCACAAAAAGGAGCAAAACATTTTAAGGTGCCACTCTGTTTAACTTTAACATTTTTACAATTTAAAATACATAATTCTAAAGTACATTGTGTGTTGCATTTCTCAATACAAAGTGGGCAAGGTATTGGGCAAGGTTCTGTATAGAATTGACATGGATTGTGACGTGTTTGGGATGTAAGTACAATGTAGAAAACTTTTTTACAATTTTTTGAATTGCTGGTAATGCATGAAACCCACTTTTCTTCTCACAACTTGAAAAAAATGATAGTCAAAGTCATTTTTTTCCTGTTTCAGGGTCTGAATTAGGTTCATGTAATGTAACATATGGTCTTTAGGTATTTTCTGAACCGTATGAACTTAATTCAGAATCCTTATTTAACCGTTTTTTATATTACCTGTTTATTCTAATAATATATTTTTTTTTAAATCTTGAAATCACAGATTCTAGGGAAAAGTGTAAATGAATGTGATGCAAAATGATTTAATATAACTGGACTTGTGTTTGTAGCAATGTTAGCGATGTACTTCAGAGTCCGTTATTATGAATTTTTTACATTATTATGTAATTACATTTCATTTCCAGCAATATTTCATCTGTTGTATGTAACAGATGGTCTCACTTGCAAAAAATCATTATGGTTGTGATGTTACTGACTGTTGTTTACCAGTTTGTCTTTAAACCATAATCTGTGATCCTCTGCAGGGTATCTGTCTGCAGGTCTGAAGGCATGGGTGGCAGAGGGCAGAGTGGGGGCAGGAAGGTTTCTTCAGGCCTCCTCCTCCTCCTTTAGGGGGCAACTTGAACCTGTCCACCTGCCCACCTCCCCTCTGACCCCTCCAGCCTGGACGCTTCACCTCCTCAGGAACTGGAAGATCCACAAATGAAGTCCAGAGAGAGAGACTTGGATTAACTACTTCTAAACTTGGAAGATTCTCCTTTCCCAAAAAAGGCGAGGTGTTTCAGCGAGGGTCGGATACGCTCCTCTCTAAATCCTGTCTAATCCTGCCTTGTGTTAGTTGAGCAAGTGGAGGAGAAGATTCAATGGGTTCGGTGACAGATCAGCCCCTTTGCTTGGTCAGAAATCCCACCCAGTGTCACTTGGAGCAGTGATGGTCATGTGGGGGCAGGTAGTTCTGGCTCTTCTTGGTTTCTTGGTTGTGGTGTGGCTCCACAGAGAGTCCGGAGTACCAGAGGCAGCTGCTGTTATTGAAGTCATCAGGTATGTGATCAAGGACATACAGTATTCCTTCTCTGACCAGTAAAAAGGAGCACTTTCCTGAGTCACATTTAAAGGATGAAAAGGTATGGGTGTCAGTTTTTTTTTTTTTTTAGCTCCCAAAAATTTGTACGTAAAGAATTACGTACAAATGGCCTCTGGATTGAATGAGTTTAGCGAACCACATTGAAAGAGTTATTTAAGTGTCCTAGCACGGGCTACAGTTTGCTATTGGATGACAATATCATGTATTTGGTTCAAAGTAAGTTTATAAAGTATTCCCCCTTTCTGGTATCACACAAAGGAAGCACAGAGCAGACAGAGGGAGATCTGCTTGTAAAAATAGAAGGAGAGATGTAGGAGAGTATGAGGGCTGTTGAGGTAACACAGTATTCTTCTCTTTCTCAGGTATGGGCTCTTTCTTTTCTGAGGGCATTGTGAACGAGGCTGACAAGCTGGCTTGTTTGGTTCTTTTCTTACTGTTTCAGTTTCACAGTACTGTAAGGGCACATTTTGGGCATCACTCACAGGAAGACAAATATTCAGATATTCTGTAATGAAAGCAATGCTTTAGGTGATTTTTTTGGACACTACTGTCGCTGCCCTGAAGGTGACCATGCATGAACAGTGTTTTAAGGCAGTGTAGCTGTGCAAGATTAACTTGTTGAGGGGCAAATGTGAAACAACTTCTTATCACTGTGGTGATAAAGGTATTACCCTTCAATGTTGCCTTAAAATGTTGCAACACTGCCTTTAACTTATAATTATAATAATAACTAATTTTGTAGCTGTATCTCTGAATGTCGATCTGTGGCTCGTTTCACGAAGTGTTTTAATTCTGTCATCATTGTCCACTAATAAGTATGTTGACAGGCATCTTATCATGCCAACCAAATAAATACATGTATACATTATTTCAAATAAAAATGATATATTTGTTGTAATGTTCATTGAGGAATTCTACTTGTAATTGGGGCAGGGTTTGAAATCTAAACACAAGTAGCCGTACAAGAAATTTAATTTAAGAAATTGTTTAAATTATGATTTAAATTCAGAATTATCTAATAGAATAAGTAATTAAGATTACAAATTTAACCAGACGTTTGATTCCAGGTTTTGGTCCTGGACAGTTTTAGAAAGTATTGAGGCTCATTACCCAGTCCTAATGCTAATAGTGCTAACAAGCCATCTTGACTAAATTGAGAAACACGTCACACACAATGTGACAAGGACTTAAGGAGGATTAAAATGCTAAAACTAATAATATTTCCTCCTTTAATTGAATAGAACAATGATGATGTTGGCACTAAGATGCTTTGGAGAAACAGCCCAGTGTTCTTCAGACCAGCATTTTGCACATTTTGCTTTTCCTTTTGCTGTCATCTTCATTTGTTTTTGTGTTACTGTCTGAAAATGACAGACAGACTTGATTGTTTTTTATTATGATCATCATATTTATTACTTTTAATAGCAGCCCAGTAGCGATACTACTATTATACTATACTATTTTTTTTTTTTAGATAATTTTTTGGGGAGCATTTTCGGCCTTTATTTTGACAGGATGATTAAAGACATGAAAGGAGGGAGAGAGAGGGGGAATGACATGCAGCAAAGGGCCGCAGGCCGGAGTCGACCCGAGCCCGCTGTGTCAAGGAGTAAACCTATATATATGGGCGCCTGCTCCACCAACCGAGCTATCCGGGTGCCCTAGTTTTAAGGAAAGCACAAGATAAATGTTTGGATTGTTTTTACTCTTTGTCAAACTGTAATCAGCATGTAGTCCGAGTCCAAACATGAAATTCCCCACTCAAAAACATTACCTAGCGACAGAATTAATTGCATTTAACTTTTCGTTTATTGGCCTAGATTTACTGGCCTTAGAGTTTGAATGCAGTATCTTTATAGATGACTAGTATTGATTGATTGTCAATAATGATGGTGGGCTTTTCTTTATTTTTGCTTACTGCTCATTTCAATTTCTTTCAGAATTTACTAAAATTTGATTGATTTGAGGCCACTTTTCCCCTTCTTTCTGTTTTGATGTGTAACATTTCCAGAATCTTGTTGTTTTTTTGGCATTTCACTTATTAATTTGTACATCTTGCCTATATTGTAGTAATGCAAAGATTTTTATATGTACACTAAAATGTTTTATGTCAGTTGGTCATGATTGGTGAAGTCAAGACAAGAAAGGACCTAAAAGACCTCCCAAACATTGTAGAGACAAAATGACAACTTCATTTCCTATATTAAATCTAAAGAAAATCTGTTTTTAACTAAAATCTATTTGGGGTTAAGAATAAATTATAAAGAAGTAATTTTGGCCATTTTCTTTAACCCACATTCCAACAAAAAACTTGTAATTTCAAAGAAACTTTCTAAAACCATATACACCAAGTTATTGTTATTTGAAATGTTTGCTTTAACTTATCGGCCACACTACACATAAATAATTTGTGTCACTTTACTTTCATTTGTCTTTAAGTAAGACTTTGCTCAGTGCCAAGTGATAATGTTCATGTAATCCAAACAACCACAACTCTAAACAGGTGATTTCTTACAACTACCATGCTGGATAAAAGTGATATCAGCTGATATACATATGTGAAATCCACACCGACTTTAAACAGAAAGGGACATTTTCTGTTCAATTGTAAATCTGTCGTCAGTGAGGCAGATCTGTGTTCATTGTTTTCGGTCTTTCTAACTTGTAAACCTCATTTCTGAATGTAACATTTCTTAACATGTTGAAACTGAGACAAATGTGTGTTTATGTTATTTATTTTAATGTGAAGCCCTGGTTGGCAATAATCTGTTGTTTATGTATGATTTCATGTAAGTAGTTTTAAGATGTTTTTATTTATTTCAATATGTGAGAGGATAAACTCTCTACTGCCCTAACTTTACTCAAACTTATTTAGAGACCTAAATAAATATTTTACTTTGTGTAAAATATCCCATATAGTATTCATTTCTCTGGCATGTTATTCTGCAGTTACACAGCAGCATCGTTTTTCTGACATGTGGACAAAAGATGACAATTTGAAACTTTGTCCAATCTCTTATTTTTTAAGATTTTGGTGCATTTGTTACATCCGCTGAATATTATATGTGTTTGCTGACTGTGGGCTGTGTTTCATCTTTAGCACTCTTGTTTCCGTAAGATGTGCAGTATACCCTTTACATCCACTATCTGTGTTATGATGTGGCTGTCAAGTGAACAATTGTCTTTTTACTTGAATTTTGAAATGGATGAGAATTGGTGGATTTGTCATATAGAAGGATCACAATAAAAGATTAAAATACTTAGTGTTGTGTGTGTGTATATGTCTATGTGAGCTCAACTTTATTTCATAATGAGTGGAGTGTAGCACAGTAGAGAAAGATGCTTTTAAACCATAATGTTAGGTTGTTATGGTCCAAATCTAAGACCACAGCAAATATGGAAGGCACACATAAGGAATTAAGAAAAATGAATTTTATTTACATACAACCCAATACAAGATACTATACTATGACGTTTTAACGACTTTTTCGACATAGTATAAAATGACTTCAACATACTATACTGTGACTTTTTATGCCTTTTTTAGACATACTTTACTATGGCTTTATTCGACATACTATACTATGACTTTTTTGGACATACTATTTACTATGACTTTTTTTTATTCTTACAAAATACTATACCATGACTTTTTTGTTCGTTTTTTTGACATACTATGACTTTTTAATATCTTTTTTATGACATACAATACTGTGACGTTTTTTATGACATGCTATTGTTATGGTCTGACTCTAAGACCATAACAAATATGCTAAGCAAACAAGGAATTAATTCAGAGAAAGGAATTACATTAAAAGAGGTTAAAGTAATTAAAAAAAAAAAAAAACTAGACTGGCAGGGAAGCATACTGTCGGGTTAATTAAGGTAATACTAAATAAACTATATAGTAAATCAAAAGTCCAACATAGCAAATATGGTCCCAGGAGAGCGGGCCCACAGACAACTTGGATGGGGTGGGTTTTGTAGCCTGGAGACAGTTGCCAGATGCCTCCAATTCCTCAATGGTCGTCAGCTCCAACCAACCAGGAACCAGCTACACTGAAAGACAACACACACAAGCCCTGGCAGAGTCCCTGGGGCCATCACACTACACTATGACTTGTATTTACGACATGCTATACTATGACTTTTTTGACATGCTATACTTTGACATTTTTATACTTTTTTTGACATGTTATACTTACTTTTTTCGACAGACTATACTATGACTTTATCGACACACTATACCATGACGTTTTTTTTACTTTTTTCGACATACTATACTATGACTTTTTTTTAAACTTTTTTCGCCATACTATACCATCACTTTTTTTCAACATACTATACTATGACTTCTTTGACTTTTTTCGACAAACTATTCTGTTTTTTTACTTTTTTTGACTTACTATACTATGACTTATCAAAGTACTACACTGACTTTTTTCGACATACAGTACTATACTATGACTTTCTCAACATACTATATATAGACTTTTTTTCAACATACTATACTATAACTATTTTCAACATACTATACTATGACTATTTTCAACATACTATACTATGACTTTCTCAACATACTATATGATGACTTTTCACAATATGCTATACTCTGACTTTATATGACTTTATTCAACATACTATACTATGAATTTTGTAAAAGTTTTTTTATGACATGCTATTTTTATGGTCCAACTCTAAGACGACAGCAAATATATGAAACACACACAAGGAATTAATCCAGAGATAGGAATTTTATTTAACAGAGGTTGAATTAATTTAAAGAATGTAAGAAATATGAACTCTAACAAATGACACTGGCATGGAACATACTGTCATGTTAAGTAAGGTAATATTTAATAAAGTATATGGTAAATAAAAAGTTCAACATAGCAAAAGTGGTCCCAGGAGAGAGAGGGCCCACAAACAACTTGGATGGGGTGGGTTTTGTAGCCTGGAGACAGTTGCCAGATGCCTCCAATTCCTCAATGGTCTTCAGCTCCAACCAACCAGGAACCAGCTACACTGAAAGACAACACACACGACGGAACGTTTTTTTACTTTTCTCAACATACTATGCTAAGACGTTTTTCGATATATACTATGACTTTTTTCGACATGCTATACTATGACTTTTTTCGACATAATATACAATGACGTTTTTCGACATGCTATACCATGACTTTTTTTGACTTATTATACTATGACTTTTTTCGACTTGCTATACTATGACGTTTTTTTACTTTTCTCAACATACTATGCTATGACATTTTTTGACAAATTTTTGTAGCTCAGTCTGTAAGAAGACAGGTTTGGGGTTTCAAGGTTGGGAGTTTCATTCCTGTCAGGAGCTAAGATTATATTTATTTCCGACATACGATACTATGACTTTTTTATGATTTTTTTCAACACACTATACAATGACTTTATATGACTTTTTCGAAATACTATACTATGACTTTTTTGACATACTGATGATTGGTTGTTATGATTATGATTTTTTTAATGGTTTTTTTCTGACATACTATACTACGACTATATTATGACTTTTTTTGACATAGTATACTCTGACATTTGTTATAGCTCAATCTGTAAGAAGACAGGTTTGTGAGTCTATGGTTGGGTGTTTGATTCCTATCAGAAGCTAAAATCAAATTGCTTTTCGACAAACTTTACTATGACATTTTTTTATGACTTTTTTCGACATACTATACTATGACTTTTTTCGACATACTATATTATGAATTTGTTCGACATACTATACTATGACGTTTTATGATTTTTTTCGACATAGTATACTATGACTTTTTGATGACTTTTTTCGACATACTATATGACTTTTTTCGACATACTATACTATGACTTTTTATGACATTTTTCGACATTCTATACTATGACTTTTTTCGACATACTATACTATGACTTTTTGATTACTTTTTTTGGCATACTATACTATGAGTTTTTATGAGTTTTTTCAACATACTATGCTATGACTATACTGTGATTTTTTTCGACATGCTATACTACGACTTTTTTCGACTTACTATACTACGACTTTTTTCAACTTTTCTCAACATACTATGCTATGACGTTTTTCGACATACTATTGTATGACTTCTTACAGCATGGTATACTACACAAATTGTTATAGCTCAGGTTTGGGGATGCAAGGTTGGGGTTTGATTCTTATCATGAGCTAAGACTATATTTCTTTCTGACATACGATACTATGACTTTTTTTTATGATTTTTTCCAACACACTATACAATGACTTTTTATGACTTTTTTGACATACTATACTATGATTTCTTCACGTTTCTTTTCTTACATACTATAATACGACTATATTATGACTTTTTTGACACATGGTACTGTGGCAATTGGTATAGCTCAGTCTGTAAGAAGACATGTTTGGGAGCCCAAGGTTGGGAGTTTAATTCCCATCTGAAGCTAAAATGAAATTTTTTTTTTTTTTTTATGACTTTTTTCGACATACTATACTATGACTATTTATGACTTTTTTTCGACATACTATACTATGACTTTTCATGAGTTGTTTTGACATACTATACTATGACTTTTTATGATTTTTTTCTTACATACTATACTATGACTTTATTATGACTTTTTTCTACACACTATATTATGACTTTTTTCGACATAGTATACTATGGCAAATGTTATAGCTCAGTCTGTAAGAAGACAGGTTTGGGAGGTTGTGTTTGGGTGTTTGATTCCCATCAGAAGCTAAAATTAAATTGCTTTTTGACAAACTTTACTATGACATTTTTTTATGACTTTTTTCAACATACTATATGACTTTTTGCAACATACTATACTATGACTTTTTAGACATTTTTTGACATGCTATACTATGACTTTTTGATTACTTTTTTCGGCATACTATACTATGACTTTTTATGATTTTTTCAACATACTATACCATGACTTTTTTCGACATGCTATACTGTTACTTTTTTCGACATACTATACTATGACTTTTCTCGACTTACTATACTATGACGTTGTTTTTACTTTTTTCGACATGCTATACTGTGACGTTTTTCCACATACTATTCTATGACTTCTTACGGTATGGCATACTATGCTAATTGTTATAGCTCAGTCTGTAAGAAGACAGGTTTGGGGGTTCAAGGTTGGGAGTTTGATTCCCATACTATACTACATGTTTTTTCGACATGTTATACTATGACTTTTTTCGGCATACTATACTATGACGTTTTTCGACATATTATACTATGACTTTATTATGACTTTTTTCAACACACTATATGTTACTTTTTTCGGCATACTATACTATTCCCATCAGGAGCTAAAATTATCATTCTTTCCGACATACGATACTATGACCTTTTAATAACTTTTTTCGACATACTATACTATGACATTTTGTGACTTTCTCGACATACTATACTATGACGTTATTATACTATATATATACTATACTATTCTATAACTTTTTATGATTTTTTTCTTACATACTATACTATGACTTTATTATGACTTTTTTCAACACAATATAATATGACTTTTTTCGACATAGTATACTATGATAAATGTTATAGCTCAGTCTGTAAGAAGATAGGTTTGGGAGGCTATGATTGGGTGTTTAATTCCCATCAGAAGATAAAATCAAATTGCTGACAAACTTTACTATGACATTTTTTTATGACTTTTTTCAATATGCTATACAATTACTTTTAAAAAATTTTCGGCATACTATACTATGAGTTTTTTTCCACATACTATATGACTTTTTTCAACATACTATACTACTATGACTTTTTTCAACTTACTATACCATGAGTTTTTTACTTTTTTCGACATACTACACTATGATGTTTTTCGACATGCTATACTAGGACTTTTTTCAACATAATATACTTTGACTTTTTTATTGTTTTCGACGTACTATACAATGAGTTTTTTCAACATACTATACTATGAATTCTTTTTACTTTTTCGACATACTATACTATGACTTTTTTTTTACTTTTTTTGACATATTATACTATGACTTTTTTCGACATGCTATACTAGGACTTTTTTCAACATAATATACTTTGACTTTTTTATTGTTTTCGACGTACTATACTATGACGTTATTTTGCTTTTTTTTAACATACTATACTATGACGTTATTTTGCTTTTTTCGACATACTATACTATGACTTTTTCCGACATACTATGACGATTTTTTACTTTTTTCGACATATTATACTATGACTTTTTTAGACATACTATACTATGACTTTTTATGTTTTTTTTTCAACATATATGACATGTTTTGACATACTACACTATGACTTTTTCCGCGTACTATTCTATGACTTCTTTCGGCATGGTATACTATGACAATTGTTATATCTCAGTCTGTAAGAAGATAGGTTTGGGGGTCCAACGTTGGGAGTTTGATTCCCATCAGGAGCTAAAATTATCATTCTTTCCGACATACGATACTATGACCTTTTAATAACTTTTTTCGACATACTATACTATGACATTTTGTGACTTTCTCGACATACTATACTATGACGTTATTATACTATATATATACTATACTATTCTATAACTTTTTATGATTTTTTTTCTTACATACTATACTATGACTTTATTATGACTTTTTTCAACACAATATATTATGACTTTTTTCGATATAGTATACTATGATAAATGTTATAGCTCAGTCTGTAAGAAGATAGGTTTGGGAGGCTATGATTGGGTGTTTAATTCCCATCAGAAGATAAAATCAAATTGCTGACAAACTTTACTATGACATTTTTTTATGACTTTTTTCAATATGCTATACAATTACTTTTAAAAAAATTTCGGCATACTATACTATGAGTTTTTTTCCACATACTATATGACTTTTCAACATACTATACTACTATGACTTTTTTCAACTTACTATACCATGAGTTTTTTACTTTTTTCGACATACTACACTATGATGTTTTTCGACATGCTATACTAGGACTTTTTTCAACATAATATACTTTGACTTTTTTATTGTTTTCGACGTACTATACAATGAGTTTTTTCAACATACTATACTATGAATTCTTTGTACTTTTTCGACATACTATACTATGACTTTTTTTTTACTTTTTTTGACATATTATACTATGACTTTTTTCGACATGCTATACTATGACTTTTTTTTTAACTTTTTTTGACATATTATACTATGACTTTTTTCGACATGCTATACTAGGACTTTTTTCAACATAATATACTTTGACTTTTTTATTGTTTTCGACGTACTATACTATGATGTTATTTTGCTTTTTTTTAACATACTATACTATGACGTTATTTTGCTTTTTTCGACATACTATACTATGACTTTTTCCGACATACTATCTATGAAGATTTTTTACTTTTTTCGACATATTATACTATGACTTTTTTAGACATACTATACTATGACTTTTTTCGACTTATGATACTATGACGTTTTTTTACTTTTTCCGACATACTACACTATGACTTTTTTCGACATACTATACTATGACTTTTCATGATTTCTTCGACATACTATACTATGATTTTTTATGATTTTTTTCTTACATACTATACTATGACTTTTTGATGACTTTTTTCAACATCTATATGACTTTTTTCGACATACTATACCATGACTTTTTATGACATTTTTTGACATACTATGACTTTTTATGACTTGTTTTGACATACTATACTATGACTTTTTATGATTTTTTTTCTTACATACTATACTATGACTTTATTATGACTTTTTTCAACACACTATATTGTGACTGTATTGTGACTTTTTGATGACTTTTTTTTAACATACTATATGACTTTTTTCGACATACTATACTATGACTTTTTATTACATTTTTTGACATACTATACTATGACTTTTTTCGACATACTATACTATGACTTTTTGATTACTTTTTTCGGCATACTATAGTATGACTTTTTATGATAGGTTTGGGAGTCCATGGTATAGTATGTCGAAAAAAGTCATATAGATGTTGAAAAAAGTCATAAAAAAGTCATAGTATAGTATGTCAAAAAAGGTCACAATATAGTGTGTTGAAAAAAGTCATTATAAAGTCATAGTATAGAATGTAAGAAAAAAATCATAAAAAGTCATAGTATAGTATGTCAAAACAAGTCATAAAAAGTCATAGTATAGTATGTCGAACATATCATGAAAAGTCATAGTATAGTATGTCGAAAAAAATCACAGTATAGTATGTCGAAATAAGTCATAGTGTAGTATGTTGAAAAAAGTAAAAACTATACTATGACTTTTTGATGACGTTTTTTAACATACTCTATGACTTTTTTCGACATACTATACTATGACTTTTTATTAAATTTTTCAACATACTATACTATGACTTTTTGATTACTTTTTTCGGCATACTATACTATGACTTTTTATGATAGGTTTGGGAGTCCATGGTTGGGAGTTTGATTCCCATCAGAAACTAAAATCAAACTGCTTTTCTACATACTTTAATGACTTTACTATGACTTTTTTCGACATACTATACTATGACTTTTCATGATTTGTTCGACATACTATAACCTTTTTATGATTTTTTTCGACATACTATACTATGACTTTTCATGATTTGTTCGACATACTATACTATGACTTTTTGATGACTTTTTTTTCGACATATATGACTTATTTTGACATACTATACTATGACTTTTTGATTACTTTTTTCAACATACTATACTATGACTTTTTATGATTTTTTTCAATATACTATACTATGACTTTTTATGCCTTGCTTTCAACATACTATACTATGACTATTTTCGACATAGTATTCTATGACTTTTTTTGAGTTTTTTCCACATACTATACGATGACTTTTATTCGACATATCATTCTATGAATTTTTTCGGCATAGAATACTATGAGAAGTGTTATAGCTCCCCATCATATTTCTTTTCGACATACTATACTATGACTTTTTTTTTACGACATACTATACTATGACTGCTTATGATTTTTTCGACATACTACACTATGACTTTTTCTGCGTACTATTCTATGACTTCTTTCGGCATGGTATACTATGACAATTGTTATATCTCGGTCTGTAAGAAGATAGGTTTGGGGGTGCAACGTTGGGAGTTTGATTCCCATCAGGAGGTAAAATTATCATTCTTTGCGACATACGATACTATGACCTTTTAATAACTTTTTTCGACATACTATACTATGACGTTTTTTTTACTTTTTTCAATATACTATACTATGACTTTTTTTTTTTTTTTTAAATATATTCAACAAAAAACTTCGTATTATAGCATATCGAAAAAGTCATAGTATACTATGATTTTTTCGATAAGTTTTTTTACTTTTTTCGACATACTATACTATTAGTTTTTCTTCTTTTTTCGACATGATATACTGTGACTTTTTTCGACATAATATATGACTTGTTTTTACTTTTTTTCGACATACTATACTATGAGGTTTTTTTTTTTTTCGACATACTATACTATGACTTTTTTTTAAATGCTATACTATGAAGTTTTTTTTACTTTTTTCGACATACTATGCTATGAGTTATTTCGACATACTATACTATGACTTTTTCTTAATATTTTCAACATACTATACTATGACTTTTTTGATATGCTATACTATGCCTTTTTTAAACTTTTTTCGACATACTATACATTTTTTTTCTTCTTTTTTTTTCGACATCAATGCCATTTTTCGACCCACTATACCATGACTTTTTGGACAATTTTCGACATACTATACTATGACTTTTTTATTTAGTTTCGACATGCTATACTAAGACTTTTGTCGACATGCTATACTACGACGTTTTTTTACTTTTTTCGACATACTATATTTTGACTTTTTTCGAAATACTACACTATGACGTTTTTTTTTTTTTACTTTTTTCGACATGATATACTATGACTTTTTTCGACATGCTTTACTACGATGTTATTTTTTACTTTTCTGGACATTACTTTTTTTGACATGCTATATAATGACTTTTTTCAACACTGTATACTATGACTTATTTCAATATACTTTACCATGACTTTGTGGATATTTTTTGACATACTATACTAAGACTTTTGTTTTTACTTTTTTGACATATTGTACTATGACTTTTTGACAATTTCTGACATACTGTACTTTTACTTTTTTACTTTTTTCGACATACTATACTATGACTTTTTTCAAATTACTATACTCTGACTTTTTTTTTTACTTTTTTCGACATATTGTACTATGACTTTTATCGGCATACTACACTATAACTTTCTCAACATACTATATGATGACTTTTTAATGACTTTTTTCAACATACTATACTATGAATTTCGTATATGTTTTTTTTTATGACATGCTATTGTTATGGTCTAACTCTAAGATGACAGCAAATATAATAAGCACACACAAGGAATTAATCCAGAGATATGAATTTTATTTAACAGAAGTTGAATTAATTTAAAAAATGTAAGAAAATATGTTTAATAAATGAGACTGGCAGGGAACATACTGTCACGTTAAGTAAGGTAATACTTAATAAAGTAAATGGTGAATCAAAAGTCCAACATAGCAAATATGGTCCCAGGAGAGAGAGGGCCCACAAACAACTTGGATGGGGTGGGTTTTGTAGCCTGGAGACAGTTGCCAGATGCCTCCAATTCCTCAATGGTCTTCAGCTCCAACCAACCAGGAACCAGCTACACTGAAAGACAACACACACAAGCCCTGGCAGAGTCCCTGGGGCCATCAGACTACACTATGACTTGTATTTACGACATGCTATACTATGAAGTTTTTTTGTTACATACTATACTATATACTATATCCTATACTAACACTTCTTTATGACTTTTAGACATTCTACTGTATACTATATATAGTATATACTTTTTTCGACATGCTATACTATGACTTTTTTTGACATACTACACTATGACTTTTTTTGACAATTTCTGACATACTATACTTTGACTTTTTTAGTTTTATCGACATACTGTACTATGACATTTTTTTTTACTTTTTTCGACATATTGTACTATGACTTTTATCAACATACTACACTATGACTTTTTCAACATACTATATAATGACTTTTTTTTCGACATACTATACTATGACTTTCTTAACATACTATAAGTTGACTTGACATTTTTATGACTTTTTTCAACATACTATACTATTAATTTCTTATGTTTTTTTATGACATGCTATTGTTATGGTCTAACTCTAAGAAGACAGCAAATATAGTAAGCACACAAAAGGAATTAATCCAGAGATAGGAATTTTATTTAACAGAGGTTGAATTAATTTAAAGAATGTAAGCTTTTTGCTCGCAGGTTTCTCTATAGAGCTCCCCCTACAGCTTCGGAATAGATATTTGGCCATACTGTGTAAAAACTCACTCGGTCAGTCTGCCGTTTCCTCTTTCTCTGTTCCTCCGACAATGCTTTGCTAGCTTTCTGCTTTTTTTTTTGCTGGCTCAGCCATGACGATAGTGTGAAAAACTCCATCGCTACCAGCCGGTTCCTTGATGGGGGCATGTATGTGTGCAGTGCCTAAAGCAATTTGTTACATCGCGAGACTTGATATCACGCGATTCTTCCTGATGCTGAGGCTGGCGGCTCGCCGGCCAAAAGTTGCAAGGGTGGTTTTTCCGCTCACAGGCGCTATGGGAAAGCGAGACATCCACCATTCAACTCGAAAAAAAGTCATATAACCATTACAATGACTCTGAAGCTGTTCAGTTAAGGTAAATTAAGCTAAACAAACTGCATAGTTCCCCTTTAATGTTGCAGCTGGTCAAAATGGGGCTTATATTTTACTATATATGTATACTGCTGTGTAGCTTGTGAATTTCACCAATGGATCAATTGATTCTTATCATTATCCATAATAAGTACAAAAATTAATTTGTTGTTAAATTTGTTGATTATAGTTTTCATTATGAATATGAAACTGCATAACGAAAAAGTCCATCCACTTGATCCGGGTTCGGGTCATGGAGACAACAGGTCAAGTAAGGTAGCCCAGAAGTCCCTCTCCCTCTCCCCAGCTACGGTTTCTAGCTATTCCTGGGGCATCCCAAGGCGTTCCCAGGCCAAATAAGATATATAATCCCTCTAGCGTGTTCTGGGTCTACCCCATAACCAGAAACTAAAGTTACATAATATTTCCCTCTGAATTGTAGTGGAGTAAAAGTATAAAGTACCAGAAAATGGTAATACTTAAGTACAATTTTCTAGCACTGGGTAAATAGCAGGAATATTTACCATTTCTTTATGTGGTGCATGGATGACACCATGTGATCACCTTTTTAAAACAAGAGAAGAAAGGAAACTGTATTGGTACATTTGTTCTTAATGCAGCCTGTCAGCAAACTTCATACTGAAATTAAACATTTAGGATGAAGCACACACAATAAATCAGCTTCACGTTTGGCCAAAATGCCTTTTTCAACATAATTTCAGCCACTAATCAATTTTTTTGTGCTGGTGTCACAGATTAATGAGGCAAATTCATTCTGTCTTCTCCTCCAGTAAAGTACAGTGGACATAATCAGCTCATTTAGTTGAATTAATAACTAGCTCAGGCGTGCTCTTCCTTCCAGAAACAGTATTAAAATATTACTCTCCGGTACAGTCCGCTAATTCTGGGTAATAAGGAGCAATCGGTTTCAAATATCACCACCGGTGTCGCACCCTCTGTTGAGTTCCTTAATGCAAAATTATGCAGTCATCAAATTAAATGTGAGTGTTTTAAAACTGGTCATTCTGCAGCTTAATGGTCCAGCTTCTTTCAGTTTTCGTATCAAGTGATTTACCGTAATGCGGTTCACAATTAAAAAAGTTCTCCCACCTTTATCATCATGAACTTCGACATGGGAGAAGGATCCATGTGCTCCGTTAACCTCTTCAGTCTACACAAGAAAATATCTGGAAAGAATCTCACAGCCTGTAATCGAGTTAAAGCTTTCATCTGCATTTCTCTTTCATGAATAATGTGCCTTTATATGTGATGTATGCACATCATACGCCTGTATAAACCAAGAGGAATTGATAGTTAAAATCTATCTTTTTATACCAAACATATTTAAAAATACCATTTTAGATGGACAGAGCCTCAATATTGGGATATTCCAATCTTTTAATGTGACACTTTCCAAGTTTATATATATGCCAAGAGTTAAATGAGAAGGTTGATACCACTCTCTTCTGAGAGTGGTATCAACCTTCTCACCTGACACTTGGTGAGAAAGCGTAAAGAGCATATATAAAAAATGTCAAACTGTTCTTTTAACAAAACATTATAAACAGACAAGTAAAGGATAGAGAGTGAAACTCTGAAACATTTTCAAGAACAAAGTATTGAATTTGCAAATCTGAACCAAAAAAGCACTGACCACGTTCCTCTAGTCTACACTCCATCAGACCTTTAGAAAATCACATCTTACCACGGTCACGTTTTGTTAGTTCTAGGAGACATCAACACAGCAACAAGTTAGCCAAACTCCACTTTTCAATGGATGAAATTTTATTTGGATAAAATTGCCAAGCAACTTGACAAGGATAAAAAGGCAAGTTTGAACAATACAAGACTTCATGTGTCAATGCAAAGTGTCAGGCAAATTCAAGATGAGTTGCACCAGTAGCCGTAATACTGAATGAAACAAGTGCTGTCCAAACAGAGACACCAGCCGCTTAAAGGGCCATAAAAAGTTCATCGTTTTTTCCTCAAGTTATATTATCGTTTAGCAAAATAGAAATATAACAAGTCCTCTCATTCTAGGTCCAGTTTTCCAAAGAGGTCAAAGCTCTTAGATCACTCGGTCTTAAGGGATGCTCTGATTGGAACTTTAAGGAGTCACAAAACGTTTATGTATTTTTATCATCTTTCTCTGAATTTAAACACAAATAAATGGATTGTTAGTTAATATGTGAGGAATCTTACATCTTATTGAAATTTAGTTTGAACACCAGAATATGCTAATTCACATTTTAGCTGAGTACCAATCTGTTAATTAGATGTCTTTTAATTGGATTGGAGCATCCCCATTAGTTCCACAACAAATGAACAGTAATGATGTCCGAACGCTTTAATGATCTTGGCAATAAGGAGTTAGCACAGTGGAGTCACGATCAGTCAGAGTTTAGTCATGGGTATGTGAAGGCTGTTCCACGGGCCCATCCATAATTCCTCTTCATCCGACTGCGTTCTGTCACTCGGGCACTCCAACGGCTCCCTCATAATGAGTCCATTGTCGTCTTCATCATGACTGCTGTCTACCTTCGACTCTCTCTCATCTTCATTCAGCTTGCCTCTCTCAGCTGTGCTCTGAGGTAGCTCCGTGCCGCCCTGCACCGCTTTGAGCATGTCGGATTTTGACGCTTCACTGTCGGGGCCTGTGTTAGTGGTGCTGGTCGGCCCTAAAGAAATGCTGGATTGTCGAGTATTAAACACATTCAGTGTTTTATTGTTGTCAGTATTAGAGAAAGAGGAAGTGGCCGTCTCAGAGGCAGCCATTCCTGAACTTCGGAAGGTTTGCAGCGTCTTGCACCCGCCGTCCGCTGCTAATCTGGGGTTGTTCAGGGGTACTCTTTCCTCCAGTGTGGCAGCCATTTTGTCTAGTTTTTTAAAGTGCTTGGCCAGCCGTGAGCTGAAGATGGGGGAGGTGAGTTTGAGGTTGTTGTTCGTGGTGGTGGTGTGTGCATGTGTGGGACCTGTGGCATTTACTGTACGTCGGGTGCGGATGATGGAGCCATTCTGGGCCACGTAGATGCTGCCGTTAACGTTAGAGTGGCTGTTGAGGGTGGAGGGTAAGCGGCTGCGTTGGGTCTCTGGCATGCTGTCCTCGCCCGTGGAGCTAGTCTCATATTCCCGGTCCACCACCAACTTGATCCGACGTTTTCTACTGCCGTGCTGGAAAAACACACAGACAATATGTCATTAAACATCTGACACGGAGTCTGAGAGAATTCACACACAAAAGAAATCACAGCCACATCGCTGCGCTCTCTATACCTAAACCACTAAAAATAAATACATTGAATTTAAAAGCTAAGTGTGAACAAGACTTAGTAGAACTTTTTTTTTTTTTTAGATAATTCTTTTGGGCTTTTCCGCCTTTAATTTTTTTAGACAGGACAGCTAGGTGAGAAAGGGGAGAGAGAGGGGGAAGACATGCAGGAAATTTGTCACAGGTCGGATTCAAAGCCTGGACCTCTGCGTCGAGGCATAAACCGCTCAGATTATGTGCGCCTGCTCTACCACTGAACCAACCCGGCCACACATTTGAGAACATTTTTTTAAGTGTGACTTGTTTTCAAGCCCCTAGCTACAGTACTACATTTACGTAGGCTATGTAAAATTAGGTAGGGATCTCTTCTCAGCCAGTATGGACAAAAGATTACAGCAACCAATAACTCATTCAGTGGACATTGGGGCATGTGAGTATTGTTTTAAGAAAGAGTAAGAAAAAATGTGAACTACACCGGACAGTGACATCAGGGCAATAACTACAAGCTTAGTTAATTTCTACTGCGGCAAAGTGAGAACTTGGTCCACTAGACGTCAGGAGAAACAACTACTAAAGCTTCTGTAAGCTCAAATGTAATTTGTGACAATTTTCATTTTTACATTTAAGATGTTTGTCCTGTATTTAAATGTACGAAATAAAAGTAGCACTTTCACCCACACTGCAAATACACAGCAAACACAGGTCAGCGCAGCAGTGTTTACTCCAAATGTTTCATTTAGTGCTAATAATTTAGAAAAAAGAAACACACACACACACACACACACACACACACACACACACACACACACACACACACAGGAAGAAAAAAAGGGCTTTAATACATTCACCCTTACAAAGAAAACATCTTTTCCCTGCAGATACAAGGCACCGGAAGAACTGACTGATATAGGGAGAATGATGGACACAGAAAAAGAAACTACTAATGTGAGAAGCTTGAGCTTAAATGCAACAGACAAAGGTCAGTGAATATAAATCTTTGAGCTGCAGCTTGAAGTCGAGGTTTCACAAAAGCAAAATGAGACAAGTCAGCCCAGGAGAAAAAGCTACAGAAGTAAACCACTTGACTACTTCTGCCAGGGTAGGAGAGCTCTTATAAAGGACGGTAAGGCAGGCGAAGAAAAGGGAGAGGAGTATAGGCTGATTGAAAAAGGGGGATTCAAGATACACGCAAAATAAAGAGAAAGAGATACTATGAGAGGGCAGCGGAGGACATGCGGGCAATTTAAACTCCTTTGAATGTAAATCACACCAAACAAGGAAAAAGAGAGAGATTATAGTAATCAATTCCACTCAGGTAATGCCTGCACACCCAATCCAGGCATTTTCACAAAGATCTTACTTAGTGGCAAAGAATTCAATCTTGGGGGGGGGGGCTAAGGCCTCATCTGTATTTCAATCGGCCAACTCATTTTCCAAATCCCTCTCTTCTTCATCCTCTTCTCCTTCCCCGCTATGGCCGCTACTTTTCTCCTCCTCCTCTGTGTCCTCAATGATGGGTGACAAGTCATCCGAGGTGTTCATCCCGCCTGAGCTGATGTCTGATTGGATGTGGTTGGTGGCTCGCCTGCTCGATGAAGACTTTCGTGATCCATTGCTTTTCACCCCTTCCTCCTCCTCCTCTCCTGATTCCTCGCTCTCTTCCTCTATTGTTCTATGTGACGGCTGGGAGGGTCTAGAAGTCTTGGGCCTAGAGCTACTAACTGTAGAACCTGAATATCTTGAACTTTGAGAGTCGCTGCTGCTGTTTCTGTCAGTCTCTTTGCTGTTTGAGGAGTGGCTGCTTCGTTCTCGCTGTCTGCTTGTGCTTTCTCTCTTTAGATTGGGACTACTTCTTCTACTCTTACTACTAACACTGTTGCTACTCGCAGAACTGTTACTAACTCTACCCTTTGAGCGTTTTCTGCTTGACTCTTTTCTTTCATCCTCACTCTCCAACCCTGACTCCTTCGCAGACTCTGACCCCTCCTCATCTTGGCTTTCACTCTGTGATTCTCTGTCTGTGTCAGTAGTTCCCTCTTCCTTTTCTGTTTCTGTATCAGATTGGGTATTGTCGCGCTCGGCTGAAAAGGATAAGGTGAGGCTACTTGCGTCGGAGGGACAAAATTCTGATGGAGCCTCTTTGCTGCCACTATCGCTGTCATGAAATCGTTTTTCTCTCTTCCACCATACCTCAGAGGAACTATTCTCCTCTCCCAACTCCCTCTCCCACTTCCTCCTCTCCTCCCCCATGGCACTCTCAGACACTGATGCAGAAACACTCATATCTCCTATGGAGCCATACATCTTCCTACTGTTCTCCGCTTCTCTGTCCCAGCTTTTTCCATTGCTCCACTGTTCATCTCCCACCCTGGCAGGTCCCTCGAGCCTTCTGGTGAGGGAGATAAGACTGAGGGCCTCGCTCAGCCTTTGTTTCACTGGCAGGGGTTTGCTGGCTTCAACGGACGTCTGGAAATAACTCCCGTTGATGACCATGCTGCCGTCCAGCCTGGCAAAGTGGCCAGGGAGCTCTCCCCTATGCTCTGGCCTGATGCCTACTCCTACTTCGACAGCATTTCTCATCCCATTGTTTGTCACGTCACCTCTCTTGCTTCTTCCCCAGGTTTTCATTTCTCTTCTGCCTCCTCTTTCGCTCCCTCTTTCTTTTGCTTCATCTGTTCCTCCCCCTCTGTGTTCTACTATCCATGCATCTCCTCTCTCAAATCCCCTTTCCACTCTTTCCCCCTTTCTTTCCTCCAGTCTGTCTCTACCTCCCCCCCCCTCTTCTATTGGCCTAACTCTGGCTTTGTTCCAGGGCAGGTGGATGGCAGGAGGTTGTCCAGATGTTTTACTACCAGAGGACAGCAGTGTGCTCACTCTCATCACGGCCTTCAACCTGGCAGCTGCACTTGAGCTCGTAAGCTTTGTGCTGGTGCTTGTACCACCCTCTGACGGTTGGTGTTTGTCACCCTCAGTTCTTGGGGCTGCTGGGGTCTTTCTGGATGGCCCATGAGAAGGTGGAGGACAGGGCTGGAGGTAAGCAGGGTGTGGGGCTAATCTACCTCCTCCAAACTGTCTCTTCACCTGTTGTCATGATAATATTAGTCCAAAACCAAATAATAACATTTAGGAAAGGAACAACAAGACATTTCTCAACTAACACTCAGCAAGAAAGTAAATAAGCATATTTCCCAAAATGTTGAAGTGTTCCTTGATGAAAAATGATGCTGTGTCCTTCAAAGCAGTCTACAGTCCATTGTGTTAGTGATCACTAAAAGAACACTTTGTTTTTAAGTCTTATTGCCTGAACTATACGTTAATTCAGGACTTTCACCACATTTCTGTTTTGTCTCTATTAGAATACTGTGATCAACAACTTCTCTTTACACATCATGGATGCTGGTAGCCTGTGTTTGTTTGTGTTTACCTCTCCGTCAGACTCCTGTGGACTGTAGTAGTAGCTGCCGTCATCATCAACAACTACTTCTCCATATTCATCATAGAGGCCGGCGGGTGAGATCAGTTTCCTGCGACTGCCGTACTGAGGAAGGTCATACCTGGACAGAGAGAGGAAAAGAGGGAGGAACAAAAACAGAGAGAGCATTACAGTTAATCAATAACCAATAAGAAACTGTGCAGAGCAGAAGAAGCAGATTCTCAATTTCACTGCTATACATTTTTAGGGGTTATTTTTCAAACATTATTGCTTTGTGTAATAATACATGAATAAATGGTGTTGGTGCTGTTGTTCAACAGCTTCCGCCAATCAGAAGTGGCTGGAGAGAAATGTGCTTTGCACACAAAACTGTTGCTCTTGGCTATTGCTTATCCCCAGCCACTTAAAGCAATAACACACAGGGCAACACTGTGGTTTCACTCCACTGATAAGCAGTGTCTAATGACTTGCCTAAACAAAGCTGCCTTTATCACAAAAGAAGCATTTTGTTGCCAGGAGACATTTTGTCCACAGAAAACAGTGGAATCAATTTGTCCTCCCTTTTGTATCTCTTTGCCTGTTGCCGGGAGCGCTGCCTGGCTCCACCGGCCAAAAAACTGTGTTGTGCATCACCACTTGGGCATCATGCCCTGCAGCAAGCAACTCAGAGAGCTAGCGGGTCAAAAACACATCTTTTCAAATTCTATCCTGGAAACAATATGTCCCAGTGTGATTAAAGTAACAAATCTGCTGAAAGTCCTTTGGCTTGGTTACGTAACAGAGTTGTACAGAAAAGTTGCCTCATGTAATCACTCTGCTTACAGTCAACTGGTGAGAGAAGTCAACCTCCTATTACATTAAGTAGCCAAGTAATAAAGAAATTGAAGGGGCAAGTGAATGACGTGTGTGTGTGAGAAGAAGGGGAGGTGGAGGTGTATTAGGGGGAAAAAGAGAGGTAAGGGAAAGAAAGATGAAACAATGGAAGGGTCAACACATAAAGACCAGGCCAGCCATGCATGTTATAATCCTCACAGTATGGCCTCCTCAATTTAATGTAATGAGTCTTAACCTTCCACTAAAACCTGCTTATGGGATTTCATAGTCATTAACCCGCAGACTCAAACTGAAGTGCACACACAATCAAATTACTTAAAGGCTACTGTAACTCTTTGCTTAGAGAGCTCTTTTTTCCCTTCTTCCCTTCACTCTTTCCCCTTCATTTATTACCTCTCCTCTCCTCTCCATGACTCCACTAGGGGGCAGTAATAAACTGAGAATCAACACATGCAGTTCAAAGTTGCCAGAATCACTGGCATCACAGCCATGACTTGGTTTGTTCTTGTAGCTGTGTGTGTACAGACTAAAAATGGATCAAATTGGGTTACTGGCCATTTTCAGGAGGGTCTCCAAATGCTAAGTGATTGTTTAATGATCAGTCCCAGGATGTGTGATCACATGACAAAGAGTAGTAGGCCTTGTAGTAGTAGTATTAAAGTAGTATGCTTTAATAGTCTCAGAAAGTCACTGGGCGAAAAAAATCAACCCATTTTTTTGTGCCCTATGAAACAAAATTTGTTTTGTTCTGTTTCATAATTGCTGGCTTGAATTAACCTACAGTTTTGTTTTAAAATGAAAAAAAAGTTCTTCTTACCCAGAGGAAATGAACAGTTTTTTATGGGACAGTTGCTCTTGGGGATAAAATTAGGAGTTTTGAGTTTGCTGTTTTCAGAATAGATTTTCTTTTAATTATATCTAAATGGGGGAAGTCTATACATTTTTCATGACAAAAGTCAGTCAACTAATCTTGGTAATTACAGCCTGTAAAACAATTTTCTGTGGCTCTGTAGTAAGAATGAATGGAAGGGATGTCACTTATAATCTAAGCATGGGCTTCAACACCATTGTTTTTTAACAGAAAGCATCCATTACTCACTGGCAGGAAGGAGGCTGGAAGATCTACCAGACAGGGGGTCTCTCTAAAGCTCAAAGATATTGAGTTGCATTTTGGGAAGTTGAAGACCAAATGATTTCGAGCTTGATGCATAGGGACTAAGGGCCCTATTTTAACGATCTAAGCGTATGGTGTGAAGCGCATGTTGCAGGTGCGTTTAGGGCGTGTCCAAATCCACTTGCTAGTTTGACAGCGGAAAAAAGGGTCTGTGCGCTGGGCGCATGTTTCAAAAGGGTTGTACTTAGTGTCTTCATTAAATCATAGGTGTGTTTTGGGCGTAACATGCATCAAACCAATCAGAGTGTCATCTCCCATTCCCTTTAAAAGCCAGGCACATTTGTACCTTGGGGCATTGCTATTATGATGGCGGATTTGCACCGTAATATTTTTATTTGTAATCTTTTGCATGTTTGTGTGCTGCTGCGCTTCCCTGTGTGTGTGTAACAAGCATAGTGTGCGCACTGTGCACGAGCCTAGGCACATTTGACTAATTCACTGTTAAAATAAGAATAAAATGGGGGTGGCCTCTGGCTCACCCAGTAAGAGCGTTTGCCCCATGTAGGCTGAGTCCTGCAGCGGCGCAGGGTTCGAATCTGACCTGCCGCCCTTTGCGGCGTGTCATCCCCCTTCTCTCTCCCCCTTTCTGGTCTATCCACTGTCAATAAAAGGGAAAAGCCCCAAAAAATAAACTTTAAAAAAAAATAACAATGAAATGCTGCGCTATTGACTTCAGACCAGGTTTTTGTTGGTCAGTGACGCGATCACTTCCTGCTGCCTCAACATAGCAATACGCCAAGAATTCACCTGAACACACCTCCCTGTAAGACCAGCACGCCTACGGGCGCAAAGATGGGCGCAGGTGCATTTGCTATTGAAACGACGTGGGCGCTGGACAGGAAACTGACAACTGCGTCAGTCTTAAACTAGCAAACACACTTGCGTCGGGCTTTGCACTGCGCCGGGTACAGGATAGGGCCCTAAAGCCTGTTTTAAAGAGCTTTCACCATAGCCTACGTAAGAGGTGTGTTTTCTGACCACGGTGGGAAATCTGTAGCAGGAAAAGTTAACCCTCTCCTTGATTTCATTTTGTTTATGGAGGAGGAGAACCAGGAAATGAGTCAGGGGAAATGCAACACTACCAAGCCACGGCCGAGTGACGTGCGTCGCCACGACGTGTAGTTACATTTTTCGAGAGGTGCAAGTCAGACTACGGCGTAGGGTCCGGCGTAGACGCAGAGGGGTCTGCGGGAGTACGCCGTCGATTCTACGCACGACTACAAAACGGCCTTAAGAGTCCTGAGCTGCTCTTGACCTCTGCTGTCCGTTAAACATGAAGATGAGGCCCGGCTAGGACTAAGTGTGGTATCAATCTTTTCTGCAAGAAAGCAAATAAGTGTATTACCCAAAATGTTGAACCATCTCTTTAATATTTGTTCCCATTTGTAATTAATGGCTTTATACACCTTTACCCTGCCTGGACATGCTGACTTCTACCTTTGTCCTGCTTCTGTTTAGAAAATAAGAACTGCATCTTCATTGAGCCGATAATCCCTGATTTCACTCTCCTTATCCTATATTTTTTCATGTGGGTGCCCTAACTCAGCACCTATCAGCTCCTTTACAGTCACACTGCTCATTACCCACGCCAACGATTTTGGAAAAGCAAGATTTAATCCCTTATTGCTCCGTGGCATGTGCGGTTGAGTATTTTACTCTTGACTAGAGGGCAACAAGAATTTGGCTTGTTTTGTTATTGTTGTTTTTTTCCAAACATGCATCAAAACATCAGACCTGTGCAACAAATGGTTCAAGTTATTTACAGCATCTGTATAAATCCAATCATAATCATGCCAATGTCAGATGGCTACATTCCCACATGCAGAGAAAATCCCATTTTGATCTCCTCTTTTGAAGACAGATGAAAGAAAAGGTCAAAAGGTTATGAAACATCATTCCAAATGTTTTTCAAATGGATTAGTACAGCTATGGAGGTAAACACTAGAACAGCTGTTGTTGGTTTCTCAAAAACAAAAGTCAAGCAACAAAACTTTGTCTATGTCCTAAGAGGCGGGTTTAGCATTTGTTAGCATAGTCTTTGAAAAAAATCCTGCAACTTCCATTTACACCAGCGACACATAAAGTGATTATATCTGAGTCCCACCGGGTCGCAAAGTCTAGTTTCCTGCTCCTGTGTACTTGCAGAGTCAAACATGAGTTTGTGGATGTTGCTCTAAGCCAACAGCATCTGGCCTATTGTCTGCTTCCACGGCTGGCTGCCTGATTAGCTGCTACAGTATTGCAATGCTAGGCAGAGAGAATTAGCTGTGTGTGTGTGTGTGTGTGTGTGTGTGTGTGTGTGTGTGAAAGAAAGAAAGAATACGCAAGAGAGCATTTTTGAGTGAGTGTATGAGTGAGTGAATGAATGTGTCTGCCTTGAGAGAATTTATGTGTGTCTGCTACTGTGTATTTATGTGTGAGTGTGGGTGGGTATACAAAATCAAGTTCCCGGGAGTCTGCAGCTAAAATTATAAGAATTACACAATGCATCACAGATTGCAGGCTGGGTGAAGAATAACACACACACTAGGCAAGTCCTCATAGATCTTGTTCATGAACGCTCTGATCTAATGTGTGTTTGTGTGTTCAATATATTGCCATCTATACAGCATTTCCTGCTTTTTCAACATAAGGAATCCAAGGAATGACACACACACACACGCACGCACGCACGCGCACACACACACACACACACACACACACACACACACACACACACACACACACACACACACAGACATTGAACAAAATCAGTGTTAAATCTTCTTTCAGCTCTTTTTGCTTCCTGTAGTTCAAAAACATATAAACCACACGAGTGCGGGAAGGCTGGTATGAGGCTGGTCACCAGTGTCAATATTTCACAGTCGCTGCCATACTGTGTGACTGACGTGGCCAGGGTGATATCAAAGCAGCAGCCACAGGGTTGACACAAAGTGCACACAGTGAGTTCCAGACTCGTGTGAATAAATATTTTTCACTTATCTGTCTAGTGTGCCACTTGTGGTAAACAATGCATATACAATACTGAATTAACTACACTGCAAGGGGTAAGTACAAAATGCTGTAAAAAGGGGGCAAATACCAGTTTTTTTTATCCACTATTACAGTGCTGTTTATGCAGCTGTGACTGTATGATTGTCTATGAATGTCATCTATGAATGTCTGATTGTATTGGGAATCAGATTTTTAGGGCTGGGCAATATGGTTGAAATCCGTATCATGATATCAATAAGGGTAGTACATTTCACTGGAATTGTATTTAAATGATTTCACATGACAAACAAATTGATTGATTGATATGGCAATTACCGGTATATACTGTAAATGAAAAATCACCTATGTAACAAACCATGTTCAAAATTCTTCATTATATGACACCAAAACAATCTACATTTTCATTTACTGGGCAACTTCATCCGAGGAAAATCATGTGATACAACAGAAAGCTCCAGAACAACTTCTAAATGGGCTTTGTAGTGAGGTTGTTTCATGTCAACTACAATATATATTTTTTCAGATTACCTTAATTCTATTATAATTTGAGTTTAGGAAAATTCTAGAAGCTTGAAAAGCGCCAATACAAGAGTTAAAATAGCGACAGATAAACCATCCAAACACAGAATGTTAAGATTACAGACAAGCAAACATGCACATACACTATGTACAAAAATGGTATGTAGGATGAGCACACAAACCCGTGATCATAGTTGTAATAATCTTGCGTGTAGTAGTCCTGCCCGGGGTCGATGCCAGATTCCATTGATAACTCCTGTGAGATTGACAGACTCTTATTAGCAGCTTTCTACCTGCACATACAGATACATACCAAATATATCTATACGCACGCACGCACGCACGCACGCACGCACGCACACACACACACACACACACACACACACACACACACACACACACACACACACACACACACACACACACACACACACACACACACACACTTATTTAAAATGCATACAGGCAGAAACACACACAGGGAGTAAAGAAGTATTCAGAAAAGAGAGACAGAGTACCTCTGGTCTGAGCAGAGAAGGTCGGAGAAGTTGTTGCGTCTGCCAGAGGGAAAGAAAAGTGGCGAATGAAAAGACAAATGGAAGAAGTTAGGAGCTCTCCCCCAAAATGGTATACATCTATTTCCAAAACGTAAAATCAATACCTGATGTTCCCTAATAAATATTGCTAGAATGCAGAGATTTCTGTGTTTTCATTTGGTGTTGTCAATCAATGTTGTGGGAGCAGGTATTTCTTTTGTAATAGTGAATATCACCTTGGAACTGAATTTCAGCTGAAAATTAAATATTAATTTAAATTTTTTTTATTAAACTTTCAAAATGTATATGCTGTCAAAGGGATTGCATGCAATCAAATACAGCTATTTAGGGGATGGATATTCACCAACAGTTGTATTACCAACATTGTTGTGGTATATATTGAACAATAAACACCTGGTAACATTTTCCACCATGTCTCTTGGGTTTTTACATTTTAATAAGCGCCATCAATGGACTGCAGACATGGGAGAATCAGTCAATTACGTAGATACAAAAGATTGTAAATACAAATCACTGATTACAGTACAAGCTGTTCCATCTTGATAACATCAAACTGAAAAGAATAGAAAGAGCAGAACACAATGAAGGGCACAACTGAACATCAGAGGAAAATAAGGAAAAGTAAATAACACACATGCAACTATATAGCATGCATACAGAGAAAGACACCTACCTCATGTTGTCTGTATCCACGTCTGGAAGATCAAAGACAGAAACAGAAAGAATACCATTACCAAGAGAACCCATCATTAAACATAATACTTCTGATGTGCTTTTAATACATGTCAGCACTTTGCTCTGCATTTTCCTTACTGCAGAGGAAATGGGGTGTGATCAAGACCCAAATGGAAGTGGCCGCTGGAAATATGTTACATTTTGCAGAATTTAACCCAGTTTCCAAGAAGAAAGCAATAAGATAAGATTTGTCTGAATGCATGGGATTGTGTGTATTTTGAGATAAATGGAGACACAGGGAGGGTTACTGTATATAAGGGACAAAGGGTGGGTGGTGATGGCGCAGTGGATATGACGCATGCCTTTGGTGTGGGAGACCCGGGTTTGATTCCCACTGCGATACATCAACCAATGTGTCCCTGAGCAAGACACTTGACCCCTAGTTACTCCAGAGGCGAGTGACCTCTGACATATATAGCAATTGTAAATCGCTTTGGATAAAAGCGTCAGCTAAATGACATGTAACAAAAAGAAACAGAATAAAAGACTAAACAAAATAGAAAAGCTGGGAAACTACAGTTAACCGCTCCTGCAGTAATGTCATTTACTGTTTATTTTGTTCTTTAATTTTGGTAAATAATCTAATTCTAGCTTTATAAATACAGAACATTCATATCTCATTTACACCCCAAATGAGCTCATCCTATTGTTGAGAAAATCGTAGATGGGGTATGTCAATATTAGCCACAACAATAATGAATCCATATATCAGTTACTAGTTTGAAAGGTGGGATGTTTTATTCATGAATACAGGGCTGTTTATTATCAGGGAATATACAACACATGCAATGTCAAATCTGTGCATGTAAACATAGTGTTTAACATAAATCTTGAACTCTGCCAGTAAATACTCTCAACTTCAACAAACAGTCAACGGATAGACGTCAGTTTAAGTTAAGCAGCACTTAGCAATCAACAGAACGCTGACCGATGTGGTGAATGGTTGAGCAGCTGGTCAACATAGAGCATCTTTTACCAAACCTAAATTTGTTGCTGGGGGGCCATAAAATTGTCGTGGCCAGATCTGGCCACAAGTTGGCAAGACCCCTGTAAGTTGTAACCAAAATTGATAATGATCCTTAAATAATATCATTATGGTTTTCAATTGAGGGTTTACAGTAAGCGTCCACGATGGAGGTAGAATAGGATTCACAGTCAGAGATGTGATAATGTAATCCAGTAGTTCCAAGCCTTTTTGGTCTGAGATACCCCCACAACCCTGTCAGATGAACTCACATACACCTTGATCGATTCCAAAATCATGTTCCAACTGTATAACACTATTCATTATATGAAAGTAGATATTCTTAAGTTTTTCATACAATTGAACTATCAATATTAAGGTTTTAGCTACCTGTTTAAACTTCTGTGCTTGCTTGCTGACTAGTTTTCTCTTACATAACTGTAACATGTAGTGTTTAGGTGTTACAGTTGACTTAATGTTAATATGTGAATATTTTTTATGAAATCATAATTTCAACATTTTCAAATTACAGTACTTGGATACAATCTTTCATTTACCCCCTGGAAACTACAGAAGTAACCCCTGGGGTCATGTACCCCTGGTTGTGAATCACTGATGTAATCATAATCAGAGCATCTCCATAATTGTATTCCTAATCATTTCAGAGTCCGTGTCTATGCCAGGGAGTTTTATGGACTGCATGCTCCTTTATCATAAAAAAGTCCAGTAAAATAACCTAACATCACAGGTCCCAAGCAAATTGAAATTCAAATCTAAAGATCTGACCATTTCTCCTGTGTGACACAAACCTTCACTCACTCTGGCTGATTTTTCACAACCATGAAGGCACTCGGAAAGCCTTTGCTTATGTTCTGTTCTGCTCGAAACCATAATTACTCTCGGCTCAGTTTGACATCAAGTGAAGACAGAAAATCAAACAGGTCTGAAGAGGATGCTCTCAAGTACTTATCAGAGAGGTATACTTATGTCAGCTAAGTTGTCTGCAGGAGGCTGTAGCCTATATAAATGAATATATGGCCATGTGCAACATGTTATTATGATACAGTATCTTAACTGTTACATTTTAATTATTATATTCACGTAACATGATGCGTGGAGGCATTTCGGTCAGACAAAAAAGTGTAAGTCATACCGTCATGCCTGTAGAGACTTATTACAGCAAATGCTTTTTCTGCACAAATTAGTCAGGGGCTGTACAATGTTTAGAACATATAGCAGTAAACAAATATTTGCTATTTAAAGATATAGTGGAGTAATGGCATCCTGAATTAAGTCACACTCCCTGTGTGTTTGTTGTAAACAGAGCTTGTGGGTATTGTTGGGTCACTGTATCAATCAATCAATCAATCAATTTATTATTTGGCCCAGAAGGCAGTTTGTGTCTGTAAATTATAGAGTGTGGTCTAGACCTACTCTATCTGTAAAGTGTCCTGAGATGTTTGTTATGACACTATAATTAAAATGTAATTAAACCAGAAAACAAAAGGCTCTCACCGGCATAGAGACATAAAAATGAGGGATAAACAAGCTGGGATAAAAAAATAAAAGTTGGAAGAAAAAAGCCAGAAGGAAAAACAAAAAAATTAAAAAATAACCAAGAAAAACAGCCGAAAATCTCTCTGTCCATGTGTGTTAACTATGTTGCTGCAGGATGTTTTGTCATGTGAAACCAAGGTAATGAGCTGACAAAATGAGGATGTATCACAGAACAACAAATGGTGACTTATAGAGGACACATCAGGTTCTCCTTTCTGTTATTAGAATGCAAACACACACAGGCGCACACACACACACACAAATTGTGAAACCACTTGCGCATGTCATTAAATGAATTAAAATGAAAATAGAATTGTGCCTCCTAAACACAGACACACACTTCAAGGAGAAATTGTAACCTTTCATTCAGTGTCAAAATGCAGTTTTGAATGAATGAGTGTGCTTCAAAAAGACTAGATTATCTGGTGTGGAAGAATGTATTGATGGACATGACAATGGATGGATAGAAAAGGTTGAATGAATGAATTAATACATAGATGAAACGGTTGATTTTTGATGGATCTACCGGTTAGGATGAAATAGCCCTCACTGTGTGTGTAAATGTGTGTATACTCTCTCAGATTATAGCTACCAACAGTATGTGCCTCGCATTGTGTAGTGTTTGATCTGTGTTTGTGTCACTGTGTGAAGATAAGTCTATCACTGTGCTCTTGTTGCTCTGACAGACATATTATTAAGTCCTCTCGAGACAAAAAACCCAGACAGCTGATCTCCGTCACACACACACACACACACACACACACACACACACACACACACACACACACACACACACACACACACAGAGTGATGATTGACTCTTGCTCTTTGTGTCCTCTCCACCATGTCTCGCAGTGTGTGTGAGAAGCAGTAGGAGGTAAATATTAGCTCTTAAAGAACACACTTAGGCCCTCATGTAGGCCCTCATCAAACATAGCGTTATCAGCGCCATGGCCAACCCGCAGAAAGCGCACCCTGTGATACTTCAGCTTATGTCGTATTTACCAAACCTACAATTCATCGGGTAATCAGCACCTTTCTCCGCCCACTATACCGTAAATTGCGCTGTAGCAAAGCGTTAAGTACTTGTGCTATGATACGGCTGTGTGTCATAGCGATGATATTCCGATATTCTCACTGCTGATGCTATGACTGTTTGAAATGATCCTGATGCCGATATTTGTAATGTAGCGAGGAGTTTAACAACTGCTGGAATGGAATGTGAACGCTGAGTCGGAGATTCAATGTCATCTTTGATTTCTTCCAGTAACTGTAATATTGCATGGCTGCTTAATCTGTAACGCTTAATGATTTCGTGTTCACTCAATTGAAAAAGTGTGATCCTTGTGGCAAAAATCCTTTCAGCTGGTCTCGTTGACCTATGTCTTCGTCTTGCTCGGATTACTGCTGCCATTTCACCAGGAGGCATATGCGAGGAAACCCGCTTGCGGCTGGTTTACACCTGCTTTTAAGAGGCGGAGAATTTTCACCGCAAAATAGAGACGCTCTTTCACGGGCGGTTTTTGTACATACCGCAGAATACATAATTAGGCGCACTTTACGCTTTCCCTCCCATCTCTTTATGGGAAACTCCCACTTTCCCCTTGACCCACCCGTGAATGCATATGCATGACACGGAAAAGCGCAATTTGCCATTTTCAGTTCCCGCGATAGGCAGTCTGAGCTTTTACCTCAGTGCGGCATGTTTGTACATACCTCGCCATGCTTTTACGCGCAAATACAAATAAGCCTGTCAGACTATAAAACCCAAAACAATTACTTCTCTCTTTTCTTTCTACAGTTCGTCTCTCACTTCTCTCTCACAGTGTTACTGTAGCTCCCTTGCCCTTTGCACAGTAACTCCTCAACTCATTTGTTACTTTTTGTCCTACCTGTTTCACACTCTGCCCATTTCGGCCTTTTCTCTCTCATTTATTCTTATTTACTCTAAATTTGGAATTTCCAAAATGTAAATGTGAGAGACAGAACTGCAGATAAATAGCCATGTTCCGGCTTTAAACAGCTTTATATCTATACTTTATATCACTTATAATAATTCAGCATTTCTAAAGTTTGAATGTCTTGAATAAAACTTACACTGAGCCACATCACAACAAAAATCTCACAACTTTTGTTACATTGTTATATTATTACATTATTATTACATGTCATTTAGCTGACGCTTTTATCCAAAGCGACTTACAATTGCTATATATGTCAGAGGTCACACGCCTCTGGAGCAACTAGGGGTTAAGTGCCTTGCTCAGGGGCACATTGGTTGATGTATTGCAGTGGGAATCGAACTCCGGTCTCCCACACCAAGGCATGTGTCATATCCACTGCGCCATCACCACCCACCAGAGAATTTAAGTCAATACTCACAGTAGCTTGACTTATGACCCAGTGACTGAACAATTGTGGTCTTATTTTTGAAGTTTTGGCCACCATTTGTATTGGTTATGGTAACAATTACCAAAGTGAGATTGTGGAACACAGCTATATTGCTAAAACAAAGTCTGATGGGGCAAGAAATACAGACGTCAACTGATCAGACAGGTTGTAAACAAGACTAAGGGTCTACAGCCATGCTAGCAGCTACCTGAGGCTGTACTATTGTAACCCTTATAGTGTTATTACACTATAAGGGTGCTCTTCCATCTTTTTAAACCATTTTTTGCCTGCTTGCTTCATCTGAACTTCTCTGTAAGGGTTAAGTCGCCTACACATGCTCTGTGGTAGAACCGCGAGGTAGGGAGCAGAGCAGAGAGGCAAAACACAGCACAGCAACGTTCTGGAATTGGTTGTGCCTTGAAAGGTCTGCGGCAACTATGACAAAGTTCAAAATAATTTGAACTTTGAGCACAGCGCTCGGCTCAAATCCGAGCGATGCGCGACGCCAAGGGTAGCGCTACGCCTAGTTGGGCGGCACCGCTCTCCCCATTGGAAAACAATGTTTTACCGCGGATCAATGTGTAGGCCGCTTTAGGTGTTAGGGGATGAGAATGAGGGATGGTTCACATCATCTTGTGACGACATGAGTGTCAGTAATCAATATTTTTCATGTGTTTTGTACAGAACAAGGCACAACTAAGCACTAACTACAATTTCAACTCATTGATTTGATTGTTGTTTTAGAGCTCATTTGTTAAGGGGTTCACATACTATTTACCGTTTGGATTTTTTTTACAAAAATTTAGATTACTTAATAAATATGCCAATTCAGAAAACTATTATTTGAGTGTTATTAGTTTACATAGTGTATTTTTCTTTTATAGTGACTTTGATAAATATCAGAATATATTTTATAGATAAATTGTGCATAAATGTGGGTAATTCCAAAGAATTCACCTTCTTTTTCTTGGTATTGTATAATTGTCTCATAGCTATTTGCTGCTTCAATGACCACAGTTTTCCATGATAATGTTTTCTGTAGCGAGGATCAAACCTGTGAATATACAATTATATGACAGCTGCTCCCTCTCTATGGCTTGTATCTGTGTTTCTAAATTTAGTTTCAATTAAACGCTGTTGGCTTTGCTGAACATTGTAAACAATACTTATTTCCAAAGAAGATGCACGTTCTCTAGCAAAAACACTTACTCACAATAAGAACCGAAAGAGTGAAAGCAGAATCTGTGTGTGTGTGTGTGTGTGTAAGTGTGTGAGTGTGTGTGTGTGTGTGTGTGTGTGCGCAATGACATGCAGCACATTGAGAAAAGCTAATCTTAACATAAAACATTTCCAACCCAGTCAGCTGAAACAGTAGCACTGCCGGCAACCTGTTTAATGCAGCTGTGTGTTTGTGGAAGTGTACATGTTCATATTCCTGTTTATACCAGGGCTCTTGTGTGTGTATGTGAGATTGTCTGTTGATGCTTTAAGTTGAGCCTAAAATGTACAAATCAAGGTTTATAAATTCATCATGATCGTCATCATCATTTGTGTGTAAGCAGAGAAACACTTTACTAAACAACTGCAAAGGCTGTGTGTGTGTGTGTGTGTGTGTGTGTCATAATAACGGCTGTATATATTCCACTGGACACACGACAAATCCTGTCATCACTTGATAACCACAGATATAACCTTCAGGGTTTTTTTTTTTTTTGACTGTACATCATTATTTGATCACATTGCCCAGATATGGTCCTCAGTATCATGCTGGTCTTGTGGGACAGATGTGATTCTGTCACTCATGATGACAATATGCATCTGGAGACACCTTGTTGAAACTGATTTAGCTGATGGCAGTGAGGTCTGCTGCTGACAGGGCTATATCCACAGGCTTTGATTCCACTCCAGGCTTTGAGTACATTTTAGACATTGTTAAGGTAATGTAGGCGCTTTGAAGACTGCCACTTCTTCACATATCTGGTTAGCTCTACAGCAGAGGTCAAATTAGAGACGAATATGTCATTCCTTTTTCTGTATAACAGCTACAGGTATTTCATCAAAGGAAAGGGAAGGGCTTGACATGTCTTACAAGCAGTTACAGATGACATTCCTGGGAAGCGTCACCTGTGAATCTTACCCATGAGAGTCTAACTATTGCAATAAAAACATTTTTTTTTTTCATGCAATGTAACCATGTATAATATGGTGTAACATGCTTTGCAGAGGACTGAGTGTGCATTTGTGATAAGATTTGATTTGATAAGGCAGACATTTACATCAAAACATGTTGCAAAATTCCACTGCCACCTGATCTGCAATATTATCATATTAACGAGTCCCTTTTCTTTAGATTTTTAAATGACGTAAAAATGTTTTTGCAAAGACATCTGATGCATTAGGGAATGTTACTTTTATGATATAATTTTAAAAGTAGAAAAAAAAATTGCCCTACAATGATGGATGAATGGAAGCATTTTCAAATGTTATCTCCAGTGGTTAGTTTCATTTTGACCAAATGTGGTTGTGTGACCTTAATTAAACAGTATTTCATATCTGAGGTGAGTAAAATATTGTTTTTCCTCATTAATATGCTACAAATGTCGGAGGCTGTGAATATGACTACCTCTGCATACTTTTCTGGCACAATCAATCAAGAGAAAACAGTAGATGTCATTAAGTAGATGCTCCATTTTGAACATGCCCATAGCACTGCTGCTTCACTTCTGCTGCTCCCTGAGGACAAATGTACATGCTGTCTTGGGGACTGTATCACTAATGCTAATGTTAAAGTGACATCAGACTGAGGACGTTTTAGTACCAACTACTACAGTAGCTACCAGAATAGGTTAGTGTGAGGGGCAAATTCTAAATGTTACTGTTACGGCACTAAGGCTGTTTGGTAACAATTTATTTGAAGGTATCTCCATAAGAGTGACATGACACTGTCATGAACACATGACACTGTCATGACACAGTCATGACACATGAATCCTAACTCTAACCCTAACCCTAACCCTGACCCTAACTTGTCATGACAAAAACCTAATGACACGTAATGACAGAAGCGTTATGTCATAAACGTTTATGACTTGTTTATGTTTATGACAAGATACCTTCAAGTAAAGTGTAACCAGCTGTTTTCTATGATATTTAAATTATTGTCAAACAAAAAATGTCTCTAAAACTCTTCAGTCAGTACCACATATTTTATTGAGAAAAATGTCTCATGTTGATGGTCTTTTTGTATTTTTCATATTAATTATTTCCCAAAGTACCCACACAATGATTTTAATGAAGGAAATAGTAAGAAGAAGCAATAGCAACCTATAGAAAATGTTGAAAATGTAGCACATATTGTGAATAAAAATATCACTCTACAAAAATGTTTAAGACATTTTTCTACTGTATCTATGCACATACCTAAAACACAAAGAACTACCAACTAAATAAGTATTTGACAAAAAGCAGAACGGACACAAAAAGACAAAAGATAACTTATTATATATAAAACAATATTTCACTTTCCCCATGTCTCTGTTTGCATTTTGAAGGTAGTTTGTTTTAACACATGTTGATGTCATGAAGTATTGATATGAAAAGGTCAACCCTGTCTCCTACAAATTACGTTTATATAAAACTAATTTACAACGGTGAATATGTTTTGAAGGAAACGTAAAGCTTGCAGGATTACATTTTCAATCAACATAATAAGCTAAATTAAAATGTAATTAGCATATAAGTTACAATAAATGTTGATTCTGTACTGATCATATCAATACAATGTAGCTTTTTATTCAAAAAAAACATTGCCAGTGAACATAATCAAGCCGGCGATTACGTTAAGTAGCACGACGTAATTGGAAAAACTTAAATATATTAAAATAGTAATATTAAAGTAATTTGTGTTAAGAGTTAAGAAAGATACATAGCTGTGCATTGACTCAAATTAAACAAAGATGGAAAGATGTTTGTAGACAGTAACCTACTGATAGGAACAGACAGATTGAATATTGTACACAGAACATAATCTGTGATCTTACAGTGTTACAGCACTAGGAAACTATGTAATATTGATGAAATGGAGAGTAAAACCAGAATATGACATGACTGATCATATCACTGGTTGTGGCCCTGTAACAGCGAAATACCATCCATACTAAGAAAATACAAAAAATAAACACGTCCAGCAAAGTTCAATCAAAGTTGGCAGGTTTAGCCTTGTTCTCTCTCCTGTTTGATTTTTTATTTTCACACCGACAACATCTAGAATAAGTTGTCCAAGAGGTCAAGATGTCCAGAGGGTGTGTTTTAAAGCCACCCCAAACACAGCTTCTCACAACTGCAAGTGCGTCCATCTACAATAAAGTGTCTTTGATTGATTAGAATTTGTTGTTGATAAGAATATCAATTACTTGGCATGGATGTAAAATGGTAATGAAAACAGTCAAACTGAAAGTTAGCAGGAGACATTTTGCCACTTCTAATCACTTGATTTCACAGCTCCCATCTGCAGCTATTTAAGCCAATGTACCTCAGTGTTAATTAAAAACAACAACATTTGTGGGCAAACTAAAATAATGGCAATGGCAGATAATGAGTTAGCCCTCTAAACAACTACTATTTAAATTTGTCCTAGTATTTCAGGTTCACTGAAATGGGGACACACTTTTAAAAATGAACTTGACCTAATTATCATTTCCTTTTCGACCTTCACCATTTTTTTTAATCCTTCGCTCTTCTTGCAAGAGTCAAAGAGAAATAGTGTAGAATACAGTAACAGAGTGGAAGCCCTTTCCAGCGATTACATGACTACATTAGGGCTATGCAGGATGTGATCTTTCTTGCTGTTTTACATCCACTCACTTCTCTTTTTTTGTTCACAAGTACCATCATTTGAGAGGAGAAACATTTTTCTTATACCCACATTTTTTTTGCTAGTCCTAGATTTTTTTTTTCCCATGTAAGAAAAAACAAAGTCATGTTGGAAGAGCACAGTCCCAGCATGGTAAAGAATCACCAAATCATCACAGCACTCCGCTGAGCTATTTTGAGCATCAGTCCCTTGACAGACGCGACAACTACGCAACAATGTTAAGAAATTCCCCTTGGTGTGCTTTCCATATTATAAAGGCAAAGGCTAGAGCATTGTAGACTGAGAGGGGAATCGTTTCTCAAGTTCTTCCACGATGGAGTTCATGTTTGGGTTGGGTTGAATCTGTGGAGGTGGAGGTGGAGGATCCTCTCCTCCTCCTCCCACTTCTTCTCCACCTCCCCCTTCACCCTCCTCTCCTCCTGCTGCTGTTACTGCTAATTCATCCAAGTCAAGAGAACCAAGAGAATCCATGGAGGCTCGGCTCTTCAATACCTTTTTGAGCGGGATCTGTTTCTGATCTATCTGGCTGAACATGTTTGCCACCGACTTCTCAATGTCCGCAATGTTTTCGATGTTCTTTAAGATTCCTTTCCGCTCTTTTCGGGGAGGTTCGGGCTCCGCAGGTAGGGGTGGTGGTGGTGGCCGGAGGGACACGGGCCGCAGAGCCGGTACCTCGGAGAGTGATGGGAGTACAAAGGTGGATGGACGCAGGAATGAGGGCGACAAAGGTGGAGGGAGAGGTGGAGGCGGGGGCGGGGGAGGAGGTGGGGGAGGGGGAGGAGGAGTCTGCTTTTCTATATGGTTGGAGTGAGATGAAGCAGGAGGGAGAGAAGCAGAGGAGGAAGAGCGGTGCGGAGGAGGAGATGATGGAGGAAGAGGAGCTGATATGGGAGGCGGAGGTGGTGGGGATGGAGATATTGGTGGTGGTGGTGGTGGTGGTGGTGGAGGAGTTGACGGAGGATCAGGGATAAGCTCTGAATTGACCTGAAGTCGTTCTTCCGCACTCTGATTTCCTGTTAAATTTACCCCGAAGCGTCGCAGCACAGGAGGAGTTGGCTTGTGACTTGGAGGAGGGGTCCCTCCATCACTTTGGGTGACAATAATACTCGGAGGACCCTCTTTGACCTGAGCAGTTAGAACATTTGGGGGAGACTCCGGGAAAATAGAAAGTATGATATCAGGCGACAAAGATCCTCGTGAATCTCTGTTTTGCCTTTGCCTCATTTCCTGGATTGCCTGTTGCTCAAACTGTCTGGCTTGTTCTTTGACTGTCAGCTTGGGTTCCAGATTTGGGCTTCCCATTAAGTCTGAATCCAACCCACGGTCAAATCCTGAATCCAGACCAGCATCTTTACTCTCCTTGAATTCGGCCTTTAGAAGCTCCAGCTCCCACTGAACGGGATCCATGACCACTTGCCGTCTCAAAGTGTCAAACATCTCTCTTCGATGTAACCTTGATGGGAGAGTCCAGCTGTGTCCAACCCCAGATCCCCATCCGCTGTCACTGCCACTGTACCCACTGAATCCCACATCTCCTCCAGGGGAGCTGCTGAGCCTCAGCCACGCCTCTCGAATGCCTTTCCTGGAAGGGGAGAAATTTCCAAGAAAGTCTCTTCTCCTCTGGCTTCTTCCGAGAGTCTCTGGGCTACTCAAAGTCCCGTCCTCATGGTAGATGGGATTTTTGATAGTCAGGGGGTTTTCATCAGAGAGAAAGGTGATGCTGGACTCAGACTTGGGCAGGTTGTTGAGTACCCCTCCGTTAGCAACGCACTGACGGTGGGCAGCGATCGCTCGTGTGGCAAAATCTGAGATCAGACGTTGGCGGTCGGTTTCATCCAAACTGCCACCACTCCCACCAGCAACACTGTGGTTTGACCGGCTGGTACATGCATGGAAGAAAATGTGAGAAAAAAAAAGATGGAATGAAGGAAGAGATAATAAAAGAATTACAAATAAAATATGAGGGAGAGGAGTGTATAGTGAATTGGAAAGATGTAATTATATAAATCGAAGCTAAATAAATGGAAGAGGGAGATAGGGACTGAATGAAATTCAAATAAAAGAGTAGCAATGCATAGAATGGTTAGATAAGATGTTTTTTTATAAAGGGGAGAGACAACAGAAGGATACATAAGGAATGGTAGAAAGGCAGCTACAACAATAAAACGTCTGCTAAAGCTGTTTGATAGATAAAATGAAAAGAGACTTCACATTAAGAGATAAATGAGGACAGGGATGAGAGGAAATGGAGGAGGGGTCTTAAAAGAGGTAACCACATTTTCTTTCTGTGCTGTTTTTACCCGAGGGGCAAGAGATGGAGCACTAAAGAATAGTCTTGGAACTCAAATGAAAAGAATGCAAATAGATCTTATGTACGCTAAAAGTGGTGCACTACAAAGACGCCACTGCATCACGACTATAAACAACGCCAGATCTGTTGGGGCAGGGGTAGACAACTGTGTGTCATGATGTTTTGAGAGTATGCAGATTTTCTTACAACAAAAGACTATATCCTATATATCCTATATCCTCCTCTCTGGTTGAAGGTGCACTAATCTGTGAAATCTCTTGTGTAGTTTATGACTTTGTTAAAACTCTGCAGACTCTTGGTTCTTCATGGCACATGGCTGGCTACTTCTATGCTGTAAGTCAAATAATGCAACTTTATCAGAGTTCTGATTCATTACTGATCGGCCACAATCAACCTTCAGCAACACAACTTTGCTCTCTGATCTACCAAGGTACAACATACCCTGCACATGAAACAAGAGTAACCACTGACGAGCACGGACACAAACACAAAACAAAGGCAAGAAAACGTTCACAGCATAGTCGCAAACTACAGTAGTCACAGATGTGAAGCAATTTTTAGCATCCTACTCACTTTTGTCTGTTAGTCATGGATAAAAGGTGGATGGATGAGAATAAGAGAAGATGGACAGATGAATGCATCAGTCAACATGAGGAAAACAGGAAAAGCAGAGTGATGAAATGACAACAAAGAATGTTATAAATGTTCAATGTTGAGAAAGAACAGAGCTAGTAGAAAAGGTTTATACAGTATGCCTTATAGAATGAAAACCATCCACTTTTGTCCACAAGGGCTAAAGACCTTGCACATTAACACTCTGATATCAGTTGTTGAGAGAAGAAAGAGTATTTCTCAGTGCCTGTCTGGGGAATAACACTGGCAACTTTCAAGTCATAACTTAATTGCCATACCGTTATATTTGTCATTATGCTATAAGATTAAGAATAGAAAAATGTCTCACATACAGTATATTTATTGATCTGTTATATAAAGAGCAATACTCCATTTTCAACATTGGAGAACACCATTAAATATTAAGAGACTGCAGAGTGTAGACGTTAAAGCATTTTATAATGATTTCATCTTGTTTCGGCATCACATGAGATCATTTATTTGAGTTTTTAATAAAATTACGATATATTTGGATTTTCCTTTCTCTTAGTTGCTTTTCAAAGTAAAAGTTTTAAAATATACACTGTAGCTATTATCAGGTAATCTTAAAACAACAGTTGCAAATTTTCAATATAATTGGGAACAATTAGGCTTTATTTTGTATTTTATACATACGTTGAAGGTTATGAGATAAAATGTTTCCTGCTGTTTTAAATTGAATGGTAGTCAAGACATTAACCATTATAATTATGGAGCAAAAACAACATTAAACCATACAGTGGCCAAGTTAGCCTGGAAACAATACATATTCCAGTAAAAAGAAGTTAAAAACAGTAAATAGGAAGGCATATTATACACATCTAGTTATTGCTACACAGCACACATGATGACAATAACATGTGCTGTGTTGCTAAATAACATTACTTTTAATTTAAGTTTTTAAACATGCTTCATTTAATTTGCTACTAATAATAAGTGAAATGACACTTCATTTCTCATAGGTAATTGAAAACAGACATTAAAACCCAAGCCTGTCAAGAGAACAGCCAAAGGTAATTAAAAGAAAAAAGAAAAAGCCTCAGAAATCAGTCTACTGAGGAGTTTGATAATGGACTTTAATTATGGATGTGGAAACTTTTGCACTTTTCCAGGTTTTATACTCTTCAGGGATTATTTAGTCTCTACAAGATTGCAGTGATAATACAGAACACTAGTATTGCACAAAAAAACGCATGCACGCACACACACACACGCACGCACGCACACGCACACACACACACAAAAAATACCCTTCTCACCACAATTAAACATGCTCTACAGCTTATCAAAATAATTAATTATCGCCCAGGGTGGTCTTTTATTACGGGATGCATTTATTACAATTATCTCATATCCAAGTTAATTTCCACACAAATGTTTCAGAGGATCATTTGGGCTAGTTAGTACACACACACACACACTCTCTCTCTCTCTCTCTCTCTCTCTCTCTCTCTCACACACACACACACACACACACACACACACACACACACACACACACACACACACACACAGTTGGAAAGCCCTTGTTGTCATTTGGAGATAGTTCCTACCATCTTGCATATGAATTTCTCTCATGTTAATAGGAGTGGGGAGGCATATCAAGGGCAGACAGGACTCCGGTGATGCATGTAATGTTGATAAGAGTTCCTCTCAACTTCTTCTTAACGCTCCAGTAAGAAATTATGAATGAACTATCTGTGCATTGCCTTGAGTAAGTGTGTGTATGTGTGTGGTTGTTAAAACTTTCAGATAAAAGTTAATACAGTGTCTCTACATACAGTTACCATTAAACTCTTGTTTAACCAAGGCAAAATGTGTCAAACCAGCACAAATTGGCAAGAGGATAAATTACACTAAATGTGCTAAGATACAGAGAAACGGGGGAGCTACACTAAGTGGTGAAGAGAATATGACTAAATTGCACAATAACAAAGCAACGTTTGGAAGCAGCATAGAAGATTCAGCACTGATAGGACTTGCGATGTAGGACATAATTAATAAAAAGTAAGTCATTTCCCCAATATCATCAAAAAGCTTATTTATATTGCCTCAATTTGCCGGCCATGGTTCCCAGACTTATGATTGGGAACACTAGAATTTCAAAAAACAAGCTAATTACTTGCAAAGCAAACATTCAGAATACTCATATTGCAATTTGCTGTGAAGGCTGATCAAGAAAAAGGTCACATTTGCACGATTATTATTTTTAAAGTGGTATTGAAAGCAATCAATGCAGTCAAAGTGAATATTGTTCTGTAGAGAGATTGTTGACCTTCATATTATCATTTGTATACAGTAGTGAGGACATTGGTATGCATTGCAACAAGGAAACTGACAAGGAAAAAGCTGCATGTTGCTGAACTTTGTGAAGATAAAATTGCAGGGTTTATCTGTGATTGTTAATGCATTCATTCTTTGTTTGGTGCTATGTGGGGTTAAAAGGCTGTGCATTATGTCCTCTCTACATAATCTCGGCTTCTTTGGACACTGCAAAAATGTAAAATTAAGGACAGAAAATGTCCCGAGACCACAAAAAAAGCCAAACGAGGCCACATTCACAACAGTCTGAGGCTGCTCCAACAGAAATTTTCAGATTAACAGATCTATCCTTGCAAGGGTTCCAAGTTTAGGCGTGATTTGAGAAAGTTCAACAAAGCAACTTAAGTGTGATAATTTAACAAGTTTTATTTTCAGTGAGCGGGTGTATCTGAGTTGCTGTCACTGGTCGATCAAAAAACATCTCAGCATCCTTCAATCAGACTTCGAAGACAGTTAATGATGTATAATTTACTTTAACATTTCAACCTTAATCTACATCAAGATGTTTAAGAAGAGTCTTTATAGCTGAAACGTATGGCCATTTTGTGTAAGAAAGGCAATCTTATTATTTATCAGTTTGACATGAAACTGGCTCAAGACCTTTGACCAATTAGTTTAAATATTGGCCTTTTCTGACATGCCTTTAAATACGGTTGTTGAACAAGTCCATCGATGATGTGGATGTGTTCAATCAGTAATCCAGAGTGCACCAACATTAAAGCGGTTTTGTTTACTTGCAAGTTGCACTTTCAAAAGTAATGAAATAAATAGCATCACACATATAACATATAAGGATGTGAAAGAGTTATTATCACACTACAAATGTCTTCATGTTGCAATCACTTTTTTTCTGCATTGTTGTGCTCTTTGACTTTGATATGAGCTTTACGCCATAGAGTGTTATAGAGTTTGTTGTTGTGCTTGAAGGTTGTAGGTAATGCACTTTGTCAGTTTTCCTGATGTTTGTCCATTTTTCCTTTCATTTATATTTGTGATATGGATGTATGTTTTTTTTACTTTCCTGATTCCTACTGATCGTATTTGGATGTTGGGAACTATCAATCTTTCGAACAGCATTTTGTGTTGCCCGACATAGTACAGGTATCGTAGTGTGAAGAATGTTTCCTGGTATCCAGAATTGCTCCATGTTTTGAAACTCTGAATGTTATACTGCTTATGATTTATGCTTATTTTCCCTTTATTTCTAGTTACTTTGTGTTATTCTTTACCATTGCCTTCTTATTTTCACACAAAGCTGTCAAAGCAAGAAAAGGTACACTGCCATTAAAAAAATGTGAGCTAATGCATCTGCTTTGGCTCATCAATATAAATGCCTCTTTCACACTTCACTTACATGGCGTTGTCACCCAGCTCTTCATACAGGTTGTTGGCAGTGCCTCCCCCAGGTTTGCTCATTGGCAGTGCCATCTGGATACGGGCGGTCTTGGCACACTCTGCCTGGCGTCTTAACCCAGCAGAGAGGAAACACAGAGTTAGTTGTCGAAATTTAGAGTAAAATCCTGACCTTAGAAAGTAGTGAAACGGTAATAATAAGGGCAGAGAGGGTTTACAGGATAACTTTGGTCTATCCATCTCTATCTGTGTCCTTAAGCAAGTCATCATGTCAATTACTCATTTATTTGTGTACTCATTTATTTGTGTATATTTCATTTCATTGCGCAATAACAATAAATGTATATTTTCACATTTTACAATATAGTTTTTTTTACTACAGTATAGTGTAGTAGTATGTGTTGTGTAGTGTAGTGTGTGTGTAGTTTTCAGCTATTTAGTCTGTCCACCATTTGGGTCCAGAAATATCTTAACAATTTTTATATTAACTATTGTATGAATTGCAATTCATTTTTGCAAGCCATGGATGCTTCCCAGAGGAAAGAGCCAGCTGACTTTGTTTTTCTCTAGCACCACAATAAGGCTGACATTTTTTTTTTTTTTTTCGGGAAAGTTCTCAACTGTTGGATGGATTAACATAACATTTTGCACACACATTCCTGTCCAGCTCAGGATGAGGTGTAATCACTTTGGTTTTCCTCTACAGCCGTCGTCAGGTCAAAGTTTCAGTTTAGGTACAAATTTGGTTTGTTACCAAATACATATAAAACCAAGGACATTCCCATCAGTCTCATCTGTACTTTGTTTGTATTGCTTAACAAATGTTAGCATGCTAACATGCTAAACTAAGATGCTAAACATGGTAAACATTATACTTGCTAAACCTCAGCATGTTAGCATTGTCATTGTAAACATGTTTCTAGCATAAACATTTAGTACAGCCTCACAGAGCTACTATCATGGCTGCAGACTAAGTCAGTGGAATCCTATTCTTGACCCGAAACACTGGGTTAGGGTTATATATAAAACTGTGATTCATCATCAAATTGTTTAAGTGCCACTCTAGATTGCAGACTTTGCAACACATATGCTGAACAATGTCAATTGTAGCAAAAACTAAACTAAATAAGGACACATTGGATTTTACTTCATTTCCCAAGATTCTCTTGAATTACTGTTGCTTTCATTATTTTTTTAAAAGGACCTGACGGAGCTTGTGGAATGGGACATCAAGGTGGAAACAACAAACATCTCTTTCCCGGTACAACGTGTTCACTTCATGTATTACACACGCATGTCCAAAACCATTAAAATGCTAATATGTGACATGCGTAACCATCTGGCATTGGTATTCTTGTCCAGTCAACATAACATGACCTAAACTCCAATATGACCACACAGACATATTTTAATAAAAGCCTCGGCCTTGGACATTTACTGATTCCGTGTTCTTCAGGATTAATTTGTTTGATTGTCCGCTGTCCTTTCTGTTTCACCGCCCTTCCTGATTTCATCCATTTTATTGTACAGTGAAAGTCAGTACATTAATCACAATGAGAGGTGTTTAAGACAGCCAGGACATGAATATTTAGGAAATATGTAAACAATACTTACTCTTTGAATCTGGTGGCGAAAGACGCAGCAGACGAGAGAGAGAGAGAGAGAAAAAGAAAGATGAGTGATTATTAGAACCATAAATCACAAAATACCTCGTTAGCCAGGTTTACTTGTTGTAATTTACAACCCAGTTGGGCAATTGGTCGTCATTACTGTCATAGCAACAGAGACTAGTGATTATTATGCTGATGATCACTACTCTGTTTTTCTTTCTTCAAATCTCCTCTCTCCTCAGTCTGTTATTTGTCTCTCTTTCTCAGCAGGATGAGAAGCACTCTCCAAAATGCACTGATCCAATTTATATGTGCGTGTGTGTGTGTGTGTGTGTGCTTGTTTATGTGTGTTTGAGAGACGGATGAAATTAATAGCCTTTCACAGTGGTTAGCTAAACAAACTATTAGAATTGGCACTGTGGGACAGGCTGCCATGCTGCATCATCTACGGAAGTGACTGGCCCAGGTGACAAAATGAAAAATAGTGCTAAAGGACGTCCTGTAGGAGAGACTTTCAGCTTTGTCTATTTTCCTTGATGTCTGCATTCACTTATACTTTTTTATTTTACTTACCATTTGTTCCTAATGATGTCTTTGGTGTCTTAGTTCTTTTCATGGGATTTGTTGCTATAAAGGAAAGTATAGAATATCGCACAACACAAGCCAAGAGAAGGACAGCAAGCTCCTACAGCCTCATTCAGTCTACGTTGTCCCCGATTAAAGCGCCATTTTTAATCCAAAACTGTAACAAATACTACACATAACTCATACTTACTGTCTGTAGGTGATAATGACGATCAGTATGGCGGGAACACAGCAGATAATGATAATAACTGCCAGAGCCAACAGCGCCCCCTCTGTGTAGCCAACAGTCTGCACAGCTTTCTTTACACTGGTCACCACTTCAGGAGTTCGGATCTCCAGAATCCGTCCACCAGGAGGGAGGAAGGGCTGGAACTCTTTATTGATGTCCAAGATTTTACCATCAAGAAACCTTGGGGTGAGAAATGCAAATGTAACTGACACCATGTATATTTAAAAAAAAATACTAAGTGCAAGTGATGCCAACATAGCTCCCAGTCAAAGTGAGCTAAAAACTAAGAAATAACTTTTCTTCTTGATTGACTAAGCTGCCAAAAAGTAGGCTACAAGATGGACTTCAACAAAATACCTAAAGACTTGTGAGAATGGCAGCAATCCAAAAAACTAATTGAGGCCAGTTAAATTAGGAATGACTTAATTGTGATGTAATTTAGGTTAGGTCTTGTATCATTTTATGATATGAAAATTTTTAGAGCTGCCAATTTACTTCTCATGGATTTGTTGGCAAAGTTCTTACTTGTAGAGCTCCTGTCTAGATACAGCTCTATTTGTCAGCGGGTCGATAGCATAAATCATGAGGTCCGACTTGGTGTAGTCTTCCTGCTCCATTCCATCACCATAGCGATGGGGCCCGATGGTTTCCACGATAACCTTTGCTTCCGGTATCTGTTCCTGGACGTACCGTTCCAAAATGCTGCGGATTAAGTAATAATGGATTTTGATTGGTGGGATCACACTACTTTAACTTCTTAAGGATGAGGACATGGCCAACACACATTAATGTACTCTGGTACACAAAGTTACATCTTTGTGGAAACAGGCATGTACCTACAATCCTCCAGTCACAGCACTCACACCAAACAGACACATAAAAACACATCAGCTCGGCAGACTCATGCTGTGAAATATTGATTTCTGTCCCTCCAGGAACACCTGCTCACAGCAGGAACTGTCCTACTAAGTTGTGTGCATATGTGTAAGTGTAAAAGACAGAGACAGAGAGTGAGTTAAAGAGAAAAGATGAAAAGTACTTTTAAACATTATAGAGTTATGTGTAAGGCAAAAGAAAGCAGCAACCTGACTGAGCTTCGAACATGGCAGAATTATCACATTATATAATGAATAATGCTGTTTGTGTTTAGTATAAACATCTTGTTTTTCTTCAATTAAATAAAAATACATTTGGCAGACTGCTGACAGAGATAATATTACTTGATTCAAGCAAATTCCTAAAAAAAGGCTGCGCAGCATGGGGGCAAAGTCAGAATATCTCCCATTTAAGCTGCCACTGTGGTGCCGATAAGGTCACTTTTTTTTCAGGGCTCGAGCCCCAAATGTTTTGAGCACAGCAAGAAATGTCTTTAATAGTGTGTTGGCTTCAAGAGACAGAGGATGGGGGAGGAATACAAAGGAGCTAACTGGTACGACCTACAGTAGGTAACATTTCAAAAATCACCATTGCGGAAATTTATCCTACAAAAACATTCCTAGAAAAATATGTCCTCATATTAACATACAAGGATCTGAATGTCTTTAGTGCCCCTAAAACCGACAAAAAAACATGTAAAATATAAAGACAAACTACATGTGTAACAACAGCTCGGTATGTTTTTATTACATTAAAAGGGACATTGTTTCCTCTGTAACTGAGGTCTATCTGTGGTGCCTGTTTCAGTCCCAGTGTGGGTTCTAGTTCAACAAAGCACTTGGAGCTTCATTCTGACTAGGACACTTCATTATGATAAAAGCACTATTTTTAAACACAAGACTTTTTTTTACACTCTTTATAAAGTGATTTCCCCATGGAAGCAATTACAGCTTCACTCCTTCCTATGGAGACACATACAGTAACTAAGTCACTATAGAAGAACCACTGAATTTCAATACTGTATGACTTAACACCCACTCTAAAACCAAACTGTGACTTTTGAACTATTACTGACTTTTCAGTGACAATGTACATATGGACAGCATGTGTTTTTTACTGTATGACTGTTCTATGAAATTACTTATTCAGAGGTACAGTATTAAAACATAGGAAGAAGAGTGGGCAACTTCACACATAGTCTAACAATAAACTTTATGTAAGCAGAGGCTCAGTGGTTCAACAGAGAAGGTGTCCTTCAAATGCAGGTAGCTGTCACTCAGGGCACATGTTACAGCCAGCTTAATGCTATAGATGATTTATTAATATATTATATAAAAAACAAGATACAGTAGTATGTACATTACCTGAGCAGCTTGTTTTTGTTTTTCTCCACATAAGTTGGAGGGACATTCGATACGACCACCTGCATGTCCAGCTGGTTCACAACCGATACCTACACAACAGGGAAAACAAATGCAAAAAAAACCTCATTTCTACATTTAAACTGAGCTGACAGCACGCTAGATGTAAACTATTTTACTAAACCTGGTCAGATAGCACCTCCACCAGTGGAAAAAAAACGTAACATTTCAAACAAAAAGATAACATTTCCAATCCAAAACTGCTTCACGTTTGTGAATTAGTTTTCACATTTTCTGTTTCAAGGACATTCTAGGAGCCACATAAAATCGTATTGCAATTAAGTTAAATCATGTCATACAACTATAAGGAGAAATGTGGAATATAAGATGAAGGAAGTGATTATAAACCTGCCACCAATGTCAAAAATATAGATATACACACCACTATCTCTGCCTTGCTGCTGTGTCCTTGACCATAGTTGTCTGTAGCAACCACCTCAAACTTAAAATACGATCGCCTCATGTTGCGGTACATGATTGCCGTCTTCACCACGCCGCTGTATGGTTCGATGATGAAGCCGTCTTTGCTATCTTTAGTGTCTTTACCGGCAGGAGGGGGAATGATCAGCCGGTACATCATAGAACTGTAGTTACCAGTGTCTTTGTCCAGGGCCTGTAAAATAAGGTAAATAAGAATCACTACACAGTGTCATTATTCTAACCATTATCATGACACCACCACAATAACATCATTATCACTATTAAAATGAAATGTCACCATCAACAAAACACTGATCAAGTCATTGTTGCTATTATTAAAATAATCAATTCCATTTTAATGTTCTGTGATGATTAATGATTGTGAGCCCTTCTCTTCGTTGATTCTAGGTGTTTGAGCTGCTAATCAATATGTAGCGACGCCATGTATATTGATTAGTTTAAGACTGGTATGCTGTCTGTCTTGTACTTGTCAGTCACCGAAAGGCCATACTAATGTAATTCTTTTCTGGGTTTTCCCTTCCCAGTGGGGAAAGCTGCCCTGTTTGTTTGTGTTGTTTGATGTAGTACTCTATATCAGCAGCAGGGGGTAAAGTGGTGCTTTGAGCTGTATGCAGGTCTATTCATCTGTTCTGTCATTCCGGCTAACTATCAAGTCCCGCCCTCACTCGCACATACAAGCAAACCTCACATTCATGTCCAGACACAGACACACACTCAGACAGACATTGATTTATTGCCGGATCTTTACAAGAAGGGCTGGGAGTATAGACTACAGATTCCGCTCTGAGACACCACATCAAAGGTAAAGCTATGATGGCGAGAAACAAAACAAAAAAACGATTTTTCTCATGGCCAGGGAATAAGGAAATGGGAGCAGAAAAGAATAAATAAAGGAAATAAGAAGGCATACATATAGAACTGGAGGGAATAGTAAGGACTGAAGGAAGAATGGATGTATAAATCTATTTTTTTATGTTCCTACTTGCAGATTTGAGTGGTAGGATAACTTTTCAGCAATACATCTGTAATATCAATCACCAACTGCACCACAGGTGTAGTACAGTAAGTAGTAAGTACAGACCTGATTATTTTCCATTGCACCCAGAAAAAGTATACCTGGGTCCAAAATCCACATACATACAAATTCTAAGCAGATGGAAGTGGAAAATTGACAAATTAATAATTGTGGATGGTGGTGAAAAAGCTGCAGTAAAAGAAAAAAAAAGGATTGAACTGCTGGAAAAACAGTGTAAAAGTAATTCTAAAGTCATAGTTTGATTGCCTTTGTTCTGTTGCATAATTTCCTGTAACTAAAAGTTTTTGTGTGCTAATAAAATATAAAAACTGTATATTATATAGATAAGTATATAACGAATGTTGTATACAAGTAAGGTGCAGTATGGAATTGGGACATAGTTTTTGACTTTTTCAACTATCCTCCCCATGATGTGTGTTGTTGAGTGATAGTATCTCAAAAAATAAATAAAAGACAAAGAATTTACGCAAAGTTAGCAAGTGCTGTAAACAGTTCAGTGATTTTACAGCCTTTTCCCTTCTACTGTAGTATTTTGCCCATTTTAAAAGGAATTCAACAATGTGAAAGCCAAGATAAAAGCAATCACTCCGAGTCTCCTGCACACCTGCGCCTCAGTTAAAAGCATTTTTACAAGATGAGTGAATCACTTGGTAAGTAAGGCCATGTTCAGACAACCTTGTGTGAAAGAGAAATGTAGCCTCCTCATTAATGTCAATGAAAGCACTGGAAGGTGCCTAAGAAGAGCTTAAAAACATGTGGAAAAGGCAAAAAACATAATCTGGCAAAGCACTGTGTTTGCCAATCAGGCATAACATGATTGTCATAGTTCTACTGTTTATTCTGGTATTGCCATGATGGAGAATAAAACGATTGCTGCTGTGGTAACTGTCCAGAGTTGCATGATAATTTCTACTGCTGTGCGGAGTTTTGTCATCTGGCTAGTCTTCAAACTCATGAATGAATTATTTAATCTGGACTTCCTATCTTCTCACAAGTATGTCCAGCAACAGACCGACACCAATGCAGCTGTTTTTTTTTTTTTTTTTTTTTATTCAGGGCTATTTTTGGTATTAATATCCACTAAAAGAGAAGGTTGGATTTAGAATTGATCATTAAAAAGGGATAGGAAAGGCTGGAGAAAGGAAGAAGGCTATATTCTGCATTTGCTTTAGTTGTGGTAAGAGAAGTGCCAAATGTCTTGGGAAGACAAAATGTGACAAATTGGTTTTAAAGAACAAAATAATCTTTGGAGGTACCATCAAGTAGGTTTGCCAATGTGAGACTCATCTGCAATCTGATCAATATTTGTGATTTGGCATCATCTGAGGGACAAAAAGACTGAACTCCTGCACATGCACTTGAACACGTACACTCTGACACCCCTGCATGTAGCAATACACACAGATAGCAACATGTAGCCTGGTACATACACGCACGCACGCACACACGCACACACACACACACACACACACACACACACACACACACACACACACACACACACACACACACAATACTCATTAAGACAATGTGCGTGCTTCAGACAGATCTGATGGAATTAGTTATACTTGAGTGAAACCACTGAGATTGAAAATGCAACGTTCTCTCCACCTCTTGTCTCACACACTCTTTCATCTAAACGTTAGCAAATGTGCCGAGAGCATCCCTGTCCATCTTTCTAGTCCTCCACCCCCCCCCCCCCCCCAACTCCATCTGTTCATCCACCCATGAATCATGCATGTCTTCCCTACCTTCTTCTGTCCAGTTGGTTTGTCTCTCAGCAGGATGCCAGCTATCTTTATCTAACCATCAAGCCTCACTCTTCCATCCAAATTCCAGATCCATTCCTTCTCCCTGTGGTAACTGAGCCTACTAGTTGGCTATTAGTTTTCCTGTCAATCTGTTAAAGTATTTAAGGAGGTCAGATGACTGTAGAGCAGGTTACTCTAAACCAACTGCAACCTTGACACTAAAAATCCATATGCAAAACCACCACCCTCAGATGTTTGCAGCAGAGGAATAATAATTTGGTATACCAGGTTTATCAGTAAGAAAAGCACATTTTTAACGCTTGTGAAACTGTGATTTTGAAAATGACTCTTATGAGTTGCATGCTCTCCCTTATTCTCTTATCTTTCCCGTCACTCTCACTGTGTATGATCTAATGAAGCAGGAATATCTAAGAATATTCTTAAAACATGTAATAAAATATTAAAGCACATACTTTTCTGCCAGAGACTAGAGTCTCTTGTGGCATCCAGGCTCATTAAAACATATTGCTACTTCTCAGATACAGGCTGAGGGCTCTGTGACCCATTTTGGGTCATGAAAAGCATTTTAATAATACAAGAGGTGATCAAATTGTTTACATTGATATTAAATTATCCCGAGTTAGGTAAAAAAGAAAGGGGAAACAAAGAGATGTATCAATTCACAGAGAGGTATATGCTGAGGGAGAGAAACAGAGAATAATCTTACCAGGGAATCTGTTACTTAATGGACTGAATAGTTTCTTCATTTAAAGTTAACAACATGAATACAAGAACACAAATCCACACGGGAAGCCTAAGCGCCTACATACTGAGCTAAGCTGAATTAAGTTGGAAGCTGTCAAGGCTACTTTAGTGTCCAAGTCAGTACCTAAGTCTCACATTAAATTAGGGATATTATTTTAAGCAAGAACGGTTCAAACAAGTGGGGACAAGTAGAAGGAACTTCTTAAAATACAAAACAAATCCATGCAACAATATTACAAATGGAAGACTAAAAAGTTGTAATGCAGTCAGCCAACTCACATGGAAAAGATTATTATGTCAGTGTAGAATATGTCCAGCATTATTGCGTGCCATATAAGCTCTGACTTTGTCGCTCCCCACAAAGAAACATCAAGCTTAGCACAGCAGGGAGTGGGTGGACTCTGAGCCTACAGGTGGATGCAGGGGTGGAGGTCCTTTTGAAATACAATATGAACAGCAGGCAACGCCCGCAGCCGTAGCAGCAAGCAACAGCATAGCTTTCAGGTGAGCGGTGTGGCAGCAGGCATGCAGCACTGAGCAGAACTGGCGGCTTAAGTTTCGTTCCATGATTAAAAGACTTTTGGATATATGTTCAGTGAGGAGTGTGCTATCTGAGTGCAGCGGCGACTCGAGTTGGGCTACCTGAACAGGCACGTAGGCTTCACTTCTATAAGTACATTATGTTGCCCATGTTCCCATACTTTTTCTACCTACTGCAGTATGGTTTTATATGTATATGTGTGTATTTCTGTACCTGCACTTGCAAGACGGAGGTAAAAGTTTTAGCATCTTCTGCAACCCCTCCAATGTAAAGAGATCTGGTGAAAACCGGTGGGTGGTCGTTCTCGTCCTGGATGTCGATTACCACCTTAGCTGTGTTGGCTAGAACACACACACACACACACACACACACACACACACACACACACACACACACACACACACACACACACACTTTATACATTATGATACACATTTGCATTTGACATTACAAAAAGAAGATAAAGGGATGTTGTCAAAAAGAACATAGAGTATTTGGGATAAAAAGCAAACAATAAAATGAGGGATGCACAATACATCGTTTTATTTCATCATCATCACGATGTCAACTTGCGCGATAAACACATTGCCAAAAGACTGCGATATTGCACTCAGGGATGTTTTGAGTTAATTGAGAGTATCAGTAGAAAACTGCACTATCATTCTTTTTTTATTGGTGCTTTTTATACATTGCTGGGATAAAGCTATCGGTTTTGGAAGGGCACCGTCGCTGCATCTGGGGCTTAGTGCCACTCAGGACGGTTCTGATTAGTTTAAAAAAATACAAACAATGTTAAATATGTTCAATAAAAGAATGTTGGAAATAATTTCCTTTCAATTTTTTTTATTTAACAAGCAATGTGTTGTAATTTAGCAGTATACTGAAAGCAGCAGAAAGGCAGACGTGAGTACACTTTCTATCTATTTATTTATCGCAAGTAATATCATAATCGCGATATTCAACGTTAACGCAGATATTCCTCATAACGTGCTGCCCTAAATAAAATGAATTGAGGACAAACACAGTCATTGATGTAAATCACCCTTAACCAAGACCAACCACCAGTTTCAGGCCTGCAGTTCTGAACCTGCAAGTCCAAACTGTACCACACATCAGCAAGAAAAGCAACAGCAGCCGTTATGACATACCATCATCAGGCATTATAGCTTCTGCATTGCCCGCAGGTATCAAAGTAATACAATTGCACCAGCTATTACTATCTTTGCTTGCAGGTGATCATATTTCTACACTACCTGTCTAAATTGATACTGCTGTCACTTTTCTTCTCTATAGGTTGTAGAGGTTGACAAGTATTAAACTGGTCTGACAATAATTGAGCAGCCTCTCCTAGTGGAATATCTGCAGCTAAAGTTACAGCCTATCTCCATTAGGTGATCGGCAGCATTTTGAAAAAACACACAGATACGAGTAAAGGGACTGCAGAGGCAGGGAGAGTTAAAGTGTAAAACTGAAAGCCTGGTTTCAAATATCAAAATGTTCTCTACAACTTAAAACAGTCATGAATAAATAAGCAAAGTTTAAGTTTGGAAAAACATCCTTGGATATTATTTATTAAGAGGGGAGAGTATTTTAGTAATAAATAAAGGATTGTTAGCTTCACTTCCAGTGCTGATAGAAGACAAATTCTGAAAATGTGCTGTGAGAACTATAAGGAACGGACAGATGTATAGGGAGGCTGCGGTCATGACCATTGATATATTGCAGTCGACATCATGGCCTTTCCAAGTCAAACGTTTTCAAAAATAATGTCTATGCCAAGATAAAAAAAGAACGTCTCACATCAATTACACTGTAAGATGTATTTTTGACTTACACACACAAACTGCATGAAAAAAAAAAAAAATTAGATAGATAGATTAAACATTACTGTCAACCGAGCTACACATTCAGTATAGGACAAAACAATGTGCCAACAGTGAGCCTTTGTCATTCATATTCAGTAGTTGCAACTTGGAATGACTCACATTCAGTCTTATCTGGCCAAAAACAGGGAGTTGTGAATCACACCCACATAAAAATGCAACACAATACATCAACCAGACTCTGTAAAAGAATAAATCATGTGCCAGAAGGAAAGAAAAAATTCCAGGATTGTGTACTTCTCAAGTTATACTCCAAGAAAGACAATTAAAATCACATAAAGAAAACTTTGGCACGCAAAAACATAAAATGCAGACAAACAAGCAGATGCAAACAATAATCTGCTTATCTACTATAGCCATTGAGACACCAAAACAAAATGTCTATTTACAATCCAAACCTTTTTACTGGAGTTAGAAAACCGGATTAACACATTGTTAGAATCTTATTGATTTGTTGCCTGATTAAAACGTGTACTAAGAATAATTGAAGATTTGCTAATGACTACAAAGATTTGTAGGTGTAATCCCTGCAGAATGCTTTAATTAAATTCAATAGCTGAATGAAATGACAATAGAAAGAAAAAAAGGAAAGTCAGTGGGAAAAGTTATTTTAATTAAAACCGTAAACACCTGGTTTGGGCGGTCCTCACACATGCAACTGAATGAACTGTCATTTTTGGATGGATTGAAATAGGAATAGAAATTAAAGAAATTTAAGACAGAATGAAGGAAGAGTATAAAACAAAATAATATTTAAAAAAAGACTGAAAGATTTTAAGGCTGTGCTTAGATTGCAGCAGGTTCAGTTCAATTTAACCCTGACCTACACAGATTATTCTGTGCCAATGTTTGGGACAGAGTATCCTCGGGAAAGTAACGGCTTTACAGATAAAATCTACAATCTTCCAAACTGTACACCAGCTTTATTTGGTCACTTTGATCTGTGCAAACATGTTTGATATTTAAGAGATAAATTCTGGACATAATTTCACATCGGCAAGACCTGTGATAGCCAACACAAATATAGGAGGATGATGAAAGGCAAGTATTGTAAAAACAAACTGGTGTAGCCTACAGGTTTGATAGAGAGAGGGAAAGGCAGTTTGAAAGGTAAGAGCAGCAGCTGAGGCCCATCATAACATGTTTTCTAAGACAACTTGTATAGGGAAAAAGTAGAGAGAGATCCAGATATAATGAGAGTGACTCCAGAGTAAAAGAGAGATGAATGTATGTGCAAGAGAAAAGAGAAAGAGAGAAAGCTAAAGCCTGTGGCAAGTTTATCTTAACAATCGCACATAGTGGGTAATGCAGTGGGTTATTTTGTATTCCTTTAGTGTGTGTGTGTGTGTGTGTGTGTGTGTGTGTGTGAGAGAGTGTGAGAGAGAGAGAGAGAGTGTGAGAGAGAGAGAGAGAGAGAGAGAGAGAGAGAGAGAGAGAGAGTGTGTGTGTGTGTGTGTGTGTGTGTGTGTGTGTGTGTGTGTGTGTGTGTGTGTGTGTGTGTGTGTGTGTGTGTGCGTGCGTGTAATTAGAGAGAAGAGAATCTGTGAAATCTGCAGTGATGCAACCCAATGTCAAAAGTTAGTCCTGTAATCTTAGAGGAGGAGGAGATCAACAACACAACCATGCACTTACTCTTTGAGGGAACTCGAAAGTTCGAGGACACCACTCCCATGGAGTCTGCTTCTACTCTCAGAACGTAGGTAGAGGTGGCCTCGTAGTCCAGGGGCTTGGCTGTGGAAATCACTCCTGTCGTTTCATTTAATGCAAACACGCCTGGAGAGACAAGAGAGACAAAGACAGACAGCAAGAGCGGGAGAAAGAGTCGGATGAAAGAAACCGAGAGCAAAATATCAGGGAAAGGGAGATGTTTGCACAGCAGATATTTTGAACATTGTTTCAATTAGAAGCTTCAGCAAATTGGAAAAGAACAAACAAGCAACCTAACCTGAAACCTTTTACTCCTAGGCTAGGTTTACGCTTGACATTTCAAGTGTTTAATAATCGAATAAAATCAATATGTAATTTAATAGTCTTTTGTTCACTCCCATATTGAATCTGTGATCAGGTCTTGTTTTCCCAGGTTAATAAGAATAACTTGTAGCACGCTAACAGTTACATTCATGCTTTCCATGAACTTGCTCACACACATACATAACTTAATGGTATAAGTGAACCAGATATTTTATCTGCAATCACACCTAGACAGTAAATCCAGCCAACTCCAAAACTGAAACCCACAACAGGCACTACTCTAAATATACTCACCTCCCTGGTTGCCTTCGATGATGGAGTAGACGATAGTTTGATTGACAGCAGCCGCCATGATGGCTCCCACCGGGGTTCCAACAGGAGCCTCTTCACTCACTAGTGGAAACCTGGGAACGGATCAGTCAATCCATATCAACTGATAAGAAAATTAAATATGTACATGTAGACTGCGGGCCCACTCGCTCTCAAGGGTCGACTGCAATTTGTGTGTTATATCTGTCCAAATGTTTTACTTCATGCTGACAGCTTTCCGTAACTTGACTTTACCTCCAAAGATAAAGTGTATGTAAACAGTGTTTACGCTCAAAAGAGCTACTTAGAGGTTATAGCAATTAGGTAGGAAGTTATTCTTGTGTTTGGAGATATGGTGAGAGTTGGCTGCTGAACAACAACCCTTTAAAATGAACTAATTCACTTTACCACAACATGTCTTGTCTGGATTTAAATGTCTGACAACATAGATCATCAATGCATCGCTGTTGTCCAGCCGAGTGTCAACTGTTGGATGCTGAATGTCAGTCTGAATCAAAACGGTCAAAGCAGTCTCTCACAACTACCACACACCACAGTGCAAGTTGGACACAAAAATAAAGTCAGTGAGAGGTTCATTCAGGTTTCTGCAAGTTGATTCTCACAACACACTGGAGTGAACCGAGTCTGTGTCTGGCTGAAAGGTACAGAGACATTAAATAAATACAGGGTATGATTTGGAAAAAGGCTGATAATAATTAGGGCTGCAACTAATGATTATCTTCATAATCAATCATCTGACAATTGTCTAATATCAGAAAATAGCCCATCATAATTTTCCTGAGCCCAAGGTGAAGTGTTCTGAAGAAAGATATTCAGTTTACTGTTGTTTGAAACAAAGAAAAGCAGAAAATCCTCACATTTGAGAAGCTGGAACTAGAAAATGTCTGACATTTGTGCTCGATATAAAAAGTAAAAGATTAGTTGATTATAAAAAAAAAAATGGCGGTGATTTATATTCTGTTGACTAGTGGATTAACCAGCTAATTGTTTTAACCCTTAGCAGTAACATAAACTATACATGACTTAAGTTAATGTACTGAAACATACACAGCCCACTGCACGGTGCTTTAAGATGGTGTACACTTAATAAACATAAAACTTACTTGATACAGTACATTTGGAACAGGATGTCTGACAGGCCCTATTACTGACCTGAGCCAGGCAGTGAAAATACATTGCCAATGGTTTTCAAAGAGGCATGGTCTTGTTTTTGTCGACCTGCTTCTTATTGCATGTGGTGGGCAGGTGTCCCTGCTTACAACCCTGACAGCTTTTCTCAGAATCTGGCAGCTCTCAAATTTCCAGCAGATTTCACTCCATTAAATAAACCCAGTCCAGTCATTAGGCCAACCGTCACAGCTGGCTAAACATTATAACATGGGCTACCAACTGGCTAAGCTATCAAGTAATCACAACGTGATAAATGGGACTGTTGCGGAGCGCGAGAGTGTGTATATATGTGTGTGTGTGTGTGTGTGTGTGTGTGTGTGTGTGTGTGTGTAGATGTTAACTTTCAGCCTAGTCCATTGCAACTCTAACCACCTGCTCTACCCAAAACAAGCAAATATGTAATAAACCTCAAGTTTATTGAATGAATATAGATTTAAATGGGTAACAGAATTATTGTGTTAGGTGATGCAACTTTAGGAGGTTTATAATTGCAGCAGCCAAAATAAATCCTCTTTGAAAAAAAAAATAAAAAAAAATATATACACACACATATATATATATATATATAGGCCTTTTTCACAGCAGACACTTTGACTTGTCATAGCAGGAAAAGCACAGGTGTTACTAATAACATTAACGATGGCTCTGTTCTAAGTATCCGAGTCAGCAGTGGCAGTGAGCCAGCATGCACAATACCAGGACCCTGAAACTGAAGCTGCTAAATAGCCATCATGCATTTGACCATTTATACATTTTCCTATTGTGGCATGTCAACATGTCTGCTTTGAACTCAATGCAATGGCTGACATGTTTTCTTTTATTTTTTGACTATATTTTGGGTCATTTTTTATTTTTATTTTTGGGCCTTTATTTGATGGTATACATAAAGAGTGGACCTGAACGCTCCTGAAATGTTGTATTTTCGACAATATTCATAAATTAAGAAGGAAAATATGGTCATCTATGGACTTTTTAAATTATACGGAATAGGACTGTAAAAGGATTCAAGAGCAGAAGCTATGAATTCACCCAACATATAAATGAGTGTTTTTCCCTGTCCATTCACATTGGTACAGAGAATGAGAAAAAACTATGAGTACTACTAAGTTTGCATTTATTTAGTTTAGCAGTCGGCAGCAGCACAAATATAGTCCATTAAAAAATGTGGCCCTGTTGTGTTGTAGTGCATTTACTCGAAACATGAACTCATTTTATTCCTCTCTTCTCGTATTTAAGTATACGAGAAGTATAAGTATTTTGCTTTTTCTACCTTTCGTATATCACGTTTTCCTCTCTCTCTCCGATCCTTCTTCCCCACTAAAACTTTAATTTCCCACTTAAACCCACTACATTACATTACACATGTCCACCTACATTCTCTTTCTGCAACCATATCTCCTCTTTCCTCCATCTTTCCATTCACCCCTCCCCTCCTCCTCCTATTTCCCCTCATGCGGCTGCTTCCAGCCAACATCCCAGCAGACCACAGCTACAATTGTTATCCATTCCTGCCTCTCCACAATGACTATTTGAAAGGGGTGAAGGAGCACAATTGAAAGGATGCCCACACACACACACACACACACGCACACTATGCCCGGACGCGCACTCACTCGCACGCACGCACACACACACACACACACACACACACACACACACACACACACACGTAAACTGATACACTAGACTACTTCCACACACAGAATACAATGATACCAACACACACAACTGTGGATGTGTCATAACACATTTACAGGCATAGAGATGCACACAAGCCTCCATGCACATGTGTAGTTCATGGCATAGTAAAGATAAACACACACACACACACACACACACACACACACACACAAACACACTCTATGCCCGGACGCGCACTCACTCGCACGCACGCACGCACGCACACACACACACACACACACACACGTAAACTGATACACTAGACTACTTCCACACACAGAATACAATGATACCAACACACACAACTGTGGATGTGTCATAACACATTTACAGGCATAGAGATGCACACAAGCCTCCATGCACATGTGTAGTTCATGGCATAGTAAAGATAAACACAAACACACACACACACACACACACACACACACCTACACACACACAGCTCATTATCAAGCCCTTATCCTCCCTCCTGCACTCGCTAACCATTGCTGTCCTAACTACAGCAAGCTGGGCTGATACTGATAACAGAAACACACACACGCCCACAAACGTGTACTACTATACTTGTGGGGACATTGTTTTGACTTTCATTTATTCCCTGGATGCCTATACTCTAACTGTAATGTAATAATTCTAACAAGAAGCCTAAAACCAACTATGTGGTCTAAATGAAAGATTTACCTTGTCACAATAGAATTTTTATGATAGTGTAAACATATTTTTGTCCACACAAAGGGATGGATAGATGGCCCACCCACACCAGAAGCACATATTCAGACTGAATATAGGCTATAGAGCTGCGGGAGTGTTCAGTGGTTCAGCAGTGTGAAGGTATAGACATAATGATGAGGCTTAGAATAGATGCAATGAACCCTCCTCTCTGTGGGTCTTTCTCTTACAGCCACTGCAATTTATTTGTCTCACTCATTGTTTTTTTCTTCTTTTTAGACCGTCTCTTCAAATATATATGATACATAATCTCCCCCGCTTCTATTCTGTCCCTCCTCACACTGCTCCTTTTCATTTCTCTCATTCGCCACTGAAATTCTGGTTCTGTCGTTTCTTTTAATCTCTTTCTTTCTCTATGTCTCTCTGTCCACACCAAACTACAATATCCTCTGTGCCGAGCAGCGCTTTGGTTCTGTCGGGTTCTAGCAAGGCTTTTTTTCCGCACGTGACAGTCACGTTTGATCTACCATGACATACTGTACTCGCCGTGAGAAGCCATGCCTGGAAGACAGCAAGCCAAGGCAAACTCAAGTAGGTCAAATCTCATTAGCCAACATTAGCAGTCCTTGATAATGATAAACATTATCTAAGCTGGGCATATGCTGTATAATTTTGTAAACCTCGGAGGTAGCATTAACTCACACCATGTTTTAATCACTAAGTGAAACTGAACGTAAACATGAAAGCCCTGATTGTTTTTTTCCATTGACAATCGACAGATTACTTTTGTTACTAAATTGAGTTACTGCAATTCTACTTTTAACGGAAAGCAAGAAGAAAAAAGAATATAGATCTGCAGATAGCTGGGAAAATGTGGTCTGTCTCAGCACAGTCTCAGTCAAAACTACAGTTACCCAAAATAGGGTTGGCCTGTTGGACAAATAAAGTGGCCATATTATGCTCATTTTCAGGTTCATAATTGTATTTTGAGGTTGTATCAGAATAGGTTTACATGGTTTAATTTTCAAAAAACACCATATTTTTTGTTGTACTGCACATTGCTGCAGCTCCTTTTTTCACCATGTGTGTTCAGGTCTCTATGTAAGCTACAGAGTGAGACATCCTACTTCTGTACCATCTTTGTTGGGATTCGCACATGCTCAGTAGCTAGGTAAGGCTCATAATTGCTAGCTAGCTGTTTCTCTAACTGCAGTCAGTACAAGGCAGGATTAGCCGGGAGACTTCTTCTAAACGAGGGCGTACTTCCAACTTTGCGTGGAATGGAATGTAAGTAGTTGTTTTGTAGATTATGGTGAAATTGTGTGTGTTGTAACAGTGTTTTGTCATTGAGAACGAGGGGGCTAACCGCTAGCATGGTTTAGCCCCCTCGTTTCGGCTAGTTACGTAGAAAGCCCTGCAGATTTTGAACAGCTCACCCGGAGACTGAAGGCAGGATACATTCAGAAACCTGTATCTCACTCAAAACAGCATGGATGTTTTTTTGTTTTCAAAGTTTGTATGTGTGTGGAAGCACCAGAGACACAAAATAACACCCCAAATCCCAGAAAAAGTGTTTTTTTCATAATATGGGCACTTTAAATATAATTTTAATATTATTTTTTTTTGGGCTATTGTCATTTTATTTTGCTAATTTAATTGTGCAACTGCAGAGAGAGACACTGCGGGGGAAACAGCACAGAGAGCCAGCATATTTTCACATCTTACTATGAATTAAGGGTTTATTTCGACCAAACCAGAGTTGGTGATTGGAACAATGGAAACACTAACCAAGATGACTTTGGTGAGTTTTATTTTGTTTCCGTAGAGTTTGAATAAAGTTCACAAGGCATTTAGTTAAGCTAGTTTAAGTTCGGTGAAAGAGAGAAACTTGAATTCAGAAGGTGTACGGTTGTTGGGCTGACGGTTTGAAAAATGTAACATATCCCCCAACCCTAATCCAAAACATTACTATAATAAATATTACTATAATAATGTTAAAACAAGCTCATTGTGGTTTATAACAGCCGGACCTGGTCAGGCATTGTGACCCTCCTCAAACTGAACTGAACTCAAACAACAGCTGATCTGGCAGAAATTCGTGATTTCTAAAACATAGTTGGGGGTGACTAATTCAGAATTGAAATTAGACTTAATCGTACAGTGTCCAGCACTATGGTGATAGTCATCTCTGGCTGCTCGACCAAACCAAAAGTACTTCTGTTGGTGCCTTAAGTATGTTTACATAATGGGTTCATTTGTAAATACAGATGTCTCTGTTTTATTTATCTTGCTAAATCATGTCTTTTTTTGTGGAAGCCAAGGAATATCAGTCAAACTGGCGTTGTATTGATAAGATCTATATATTTATTTTGTTTCAGTGAATCAGGTTTTTTTTCTTTTGTTCACTCAAAGGAATATCAATCAAACTGGTGTTGGGTTATTCATTTAGCTGTTTTGTCTGCTGGTAGGGTTAGCAAACAATAATTGGTTCAACCACTTCATCAGGAAAATTGGACCCTGATTGGTTGTTATTTAGAACAAGAAGCTGACAGCTAAAGTTACAGTATGGATCAACATTATGGAGGTTTCCTTCTGTGTCGCCACTGTAGCCTTTCTCTGGTAAATTATTACATTTTCTGCCTAAAATTCGGATGGATACATTATGTGTATGTATTTCATTGAAAGCCTGTTTCTCTTCTCTCCTCACAATTGCATTGATGTTGTCTAGGTAGAACCTTTCAAGTCAAGTATAGAGAATATGATATCTAATAAGACCACTGTGCTCTTTTGCTTAGAATAAAATTAAATATATAACAGCTAGCAGTCAGCAGCCTTCGCTTACAGCACTGACCGCTACATGAACACCAACCTAAAATGACAACACACTGTTTTCTTTCCTACTGTCGCCACATATTTGACTGCATCTCACTGCCTCCGTCTCTCTCCCTTCCCAGATGGTTACTAAGTGACTGTAGGGATTGTCATTAGGAGGCTGTTGAGCGAGGGGTTTTAAGTGGCTGCAGTAATAACCTTTACATGCTGGTCTTCTCCTGCTGGGGCCATTTTTCAGTACTGAAAGACTTCAATTTCAATCCACATGTCCATACAATTTCAAAAGCTGGTTGGAGACATGCTGGTTAAAATCCAAACATTTTACTGATAAGTTGTTGCAATTTTACAACATTTGACCTTTAAAATAAGGTTTTTCAAACTGTTGCTTTTGGTCTGTTAAAGATGCAGTAGGTAAGACTTATAAAACTAACTTTCTGTCATATTTGCTGAAACTGACCCTATGTTCGAGTAGAACTACATGAAGCAGGTCATTTTAAAAAAAAATCCGGCTCCTCTGGCACCACCTATAGCCTATACTGCGATTTGCAAAAATCCACAGGTCCCTGTTCAGATGCACCAATCAGGGCCAGAGGGGGTGTCTAACTGCATGTCAATCACTGGTCATGCACACGCATTCATTCTCACTTGTGGGGGGAGGGGCTTAGGAGAACATTTTGGGCTTTAGCAGAAAGGGGGGAGGGACCAAGGGGGTAAGCTTCGCTTCAGAGCTCGAATCTCCTATGGCGCCATTTTGATGCTACAAAGTGATCACCCCCCGTTAGCATTCCATTGACTGCCATTCATTTTGGCGCCACTTTGATAGCGAATAACTTTACATCTGAAGCGTTTAAAGACTTTATTTGTCCATTGTTTATTTCTAAAGAAACACGACAATGTATAAAAGGCTCCATTACCTTGTACCTCACGTTATGGCTCCGTAGCAGACGTTTTTGTAAAAATAGGCTAACGATTGTGTCATAACCACGGGACGTACTGTCGCATAGTAGAGGAATTACCGTATAGTACAGGAGAAGCTCGCAGGCAGTTTAGACTTACATTAGCTGTTTAAGTTTAATTACTAATGTTAACTAGCATTTTAGTTAGCAATAATTAGCCTGTGTCCATGTTATCTCCTTACATATACCTACACTCTCCGTCTCTGCAAGATTGGGAATGATTGAGATTTCTCTTGGCACAGCTACCAGAAGATTTACAACTTTCAGACATGTTGCTCACGGCACATTTACGTCGTTTCTCTCAGTTGGAGGCTGCGCAGTAACGCTCAGCGCTCACCGGAAAAGTGCTTCTAAAGGCCTTCACTGGTCTCCGTCCAGAGCAACGGGATCTGTTGGTCCATTCTTATATACAGTCTATGGGAGGGACTGAGAAGTTGTTGATGTTCAAATGTTTTTGCTAAATCCTGGATCTTCACAATCTTACCTACAGCACCTTTAAGAACATCACAGCGCAGCGGGCTGTAGTTAAATTGTTGTGATAGTGTGCCAATATTGGTGATTTTATTACAGATGCCAGGGCATGTAATTACTCTATTTCTTCGTTATTATTTCAGCACTGTTTGAATATCAAAATTCATTTTCTGTACCCTCTGGCACTTTCATTCTCTCTCTCTAGTCCCACATCGATCTCTCCTACCTCTCTCTATTCTACTGTACTGGCTCTCTCTCACACACACACACACACACACACACACACACACACACACACACACACACACACACACACACACATACACGACTTCTCCATTTTTGTCAATCACTCTCTCTGAGAGATACACAGAGCCGTAAAGAGCAAACTGATTCTCTCTTTTCTGTGTTCAGTTGGCAAGTGTCTCAGGAGTTTTTTTCCTCTCTTTTCATGACCCTCTTCTCACCTTTTGCTTTACAGTCTTGTCGTAATTGTCAACTGACAGTCATATTGGTTAGTATCTCTCAAACAGTCTGAACTAGAGTGGAGCGCTGTTGAAGTACTAATACATAAAACATATATGAAACAGCGCAGGGAGAGAACAAGGACCAGCAATACATACAAGGGCTTTTGAGAAAAGGAGGGAATCAGAGGGAAGGTGATATAAAGAGACAAAGAAGCATGCAACAAGAGCAAAAAATCAGGATAGGGGATGCCACATTGAAAGAAAATGCAGAATGTTTGTGTAGATTTGAGTTAAATTGACAGTCAAGGAAAAAAATGGCGATATTGACAAGCAGAAAGTCTGTGTATGTGTGCAAATATGCTGTAACAAGAAAATGCATCTAACATCACTTCTGTAAAAATGATTGGTTCGGCATATCTGTATGTCTGTGTGTGTGTCTATAGACTGATACTATCTTCCCCTCACAGTTACAACCACACTCGGATAGACGTGCGGTAAAATTATATTTGAAATTGTTATTTAAAAAACTCAAAAGTCCAATGAATAACAAAAACCCTGGCCTTTACATTTTTGTTGAATTTGTCATATTGGATAAAATAATGGACTCTGCACTGAGGCTGACACCTTTATCCAACTGAATATAAATGAGAATTAATAACTATGAAAAGAGATCATTTGTAAATCCTTCAGCTACAACCAGCAGTGATGACGGATGAAGTCCCATAGTTTCATGTTTGCCATGATGCTGTAGTGTTGTGCACCAAACCAGGTGTGGGTGGAAACACATGGTGGACCAATTACTTTGCTGAAACTTTACATGCTGTAAGTAGAAAAAAAGGGCACAATTACAGTCATTACTGTGAAGTCATGTTAAAATATGAGGGTGTTTTCTGATCTGATACCTCTATCTTCAGGAAAACAAAGTTTGAAAATGTTGCTACAAAAATGATTCAAATGATGATAGGGTTCAGGTTCTATGATTTGTCTTTGTTCTAGATGTGGATTTGGAATACAAAAGGGGAATGTAAATATAATGTAATTCTGCTGGTATACTGTTCTTTCATTTGCACTTAAGCTTGTGATACATAAAAACAGACTGCTGTGGGTTAAATATTTCATCGTTATCCACCTGTGTGTGTGCTGGCGTGTCATTTAGTATTTTGAGTAGTTTTAATGAAACAGAGAAAGACAATAAAGAAACATCAGGAGATGGTCGTCTATTGTGATTACCTTCTCTCCGTCTCTTGAAACCATCCTGTCAGTTCCCGTCTCTCGATTTATTATCCTCGGCCCTCATTTCTTATCAGACGCTTATGGTTGCAACCACGTCTGCTATTGAACTAATAAGATCCACAAATAATAAAAAAAAGACTAAAATATGTAACAACCGTGTTAAAAAATAGATACTCATTGAAATAGATACTGTTATAAAGAGATAATTGAAAGGGACTGGTGTGGCATTGAAATGTTATGAGTCAACCTGAACTGTGAACTGTGTGTTTGTATGTGTGTGTGTGTGTGTGTGTGTGTGTGTGTGTGTGTGTGTGTGCATGTGCATGTGCGTGTGTGTGTAAATTTGCTTTCACCGTAGACTTAATTGTCGCCAGGCTTCATTCTGTGCTTTGAGAAGAGTCAGCAAAAGACACTTGACATGATAGTTTCTAGTAGATGTTAGCTATCATGTTGGCTTCTATGTACCAACAAATAAGAAAGAAGTGACCACGCACACAAAATGAGTCATTTAAAAGCTGCCAGCTTTAGTCTTTTGGCCATCCTCACTCTATCTTTCTTGAATTGATTGTTATGTAATGAATTAAGAAATGCCTGAGGCTCCCCCTCCCCAGGCTGGTTTAACTAATTTACATGCCATAATATTGATGAGTAGTACATTATACATTAATTGGTTCTGGATGTTATTCTTTCTGGCCATATTTGTATTTTTCTGCGTGTCTTTTCATTTGATTATCAATGCCATTACATCTTTCTTTTTTGGGGGGGAGTGCTGAAATCTGTCAGTCTGCTCTTAAAGGGTTTGTGTGACAGTATACACCCTTACACACACTTTCCAAAATTGTCATCACATGTTAACCATCTCAGGTGTACAGTATTCATCCACGTTGGGGAAGGAGAACAACATTAAATGACTTTAGTTGAAAAGTAGCTTATAAAAGTGCATTGAACTAAGTTATTACAATCTAAAATTAATGAATACTCGCCTCGTCACAGCAGCTCTCGATTCCGTTCTTAAACCTTTCTACCACCGATGTGTTGCCCTTTTGATGTATACCCTCCTGTTTTTACCTCTTATGAGTTTCTCCTAATGTCAGCAATTGATTTTAAATTTTTCTATTCCAAATCACTGTAATCCTTCTCTTCAGATGTCTAAAGGAAGACACAAGGGTAAAATACATATGTGACAACACAGTCCCAGTTGACAGCAATAGTACAATAATCTGTGCACTGTGGAAGGATCTGGGAAATAATGGCTATATTTAGGCTCTGCCTGCTGCTGGCTCAAAATACATTTTGAATCATAATTCTTCTCCCTGTGTTCATGTTCATACTGCACTGCGGCTATGTCAGAGATCAAGGTAATTTCAAGCTGCAACATAGGACCTTTCAGACCACATAGATATGCTGTTCAACAGCCAGTGATGGATTTTCAATTTTAAGAAACTGTCGGAATTTGGGGTTTTACAGTGAGTCCATTTTAACTGTTTTCTTTGATCTGTTGGTTTGGCAATCTCGGTGTCAAAGCCAAGAAAACCTGTTTGTACAGTTGAGAAAGAAAGAGAGTAGTAAGATAACCGGGAGGAGATGAGAAAGGCTATATCTGTCCGACTGCGCCAACCTTCCTTTTTAACCTTTCGAGTTCCACATGCGACTCTCTGGCATCTGTTTAGGGTCATGCAAACCTGCAGAAACAGTTGCATGCATTCAGGCCACAACTCCTATTTCTCAGGCTTAGACAGCATTGATAGTGGAGTTTTGTTATTTTCCTATACACAAGCAGACAAGGCGTTGCAGTCAGTCAGCTGTTTGAGTTGACAGAGAGCGATCTGTCCACCTGCTGCGTATTGTGCATTCCTTATTCAGTTCCTAAAGTTACCTATGCTATAGGTGGTATTTATATTTCAATACGTTTGAACTGTTGAGCTGCTTTAAGGAGTCTGTTGCCATCTGTCAGCTATCATCCATGTCAATCACCTGAATTTTCTTTTAATTGTATGCATTACGTTTTGTTTCTGCTTGTATTGGCTGAAATTAGCTTTTTCTTTAATGGCGTTTGGGATGTTTTCAAGCTCATATGATTTCCTGAGTTGTATAAGAAGCTGGGTGCTGTCTGGCTATGGTGACAAGTCAAGTAGGCATAGCTTAAAAAGGCCCAGCCATACAGCACAGAGCAGAGCATTAAACATGTAAAGGTTGTGTGTGTGTTTGTTTCTACAATATGTGAATGTACAGATGTCTATCTACCTGATTGACTACTGACTAAGCATCTTTATCGATGAAGCTAGTGTAATCTTTAGAGGGTCAATCTGGCTGTCTGTGCATCTTCTTGTCCGTCTGCGTCTCAACACTTCTCAATTCCAGTCTTTTCCTGCTTGTCTGCTTGTTTGCTTCCATCTACTTCAATATGTCAGCCTGTCAGCTCATCTGCCACTTTAAATACTTTTCTGCCTGTATGTTGATCTGTCTGTGTGCGCATGTGTGTGCCTATCTATCAACTTCACTTGTTTTCTCTCTTATTCCCCCTCAAACTTTTACTGTATCTATCTATCTCTCCACTATCCTCTCCCAACATCTTCCTCTATCTGTCCTCCTTTCTCTTTTTTCAGTCTCCCACGTTACCCCTCACTCTCTGCCATACCTCAGCCCTATTGCCGTCTCAAGCAAGCAATCTTATACACTACCGGTCAAAAGTTTGGGGTCACTTGTGCTTACATAATTGCAAAAGGGTTCTCTAATGTTTTCTCAATTAGCCTTTTAAAATGATATTAGATTAGTAAACAGAATGTGCCTTTGGAACATTGGATGAATGGTTGCTGATAATGGGCAATGTAGATATTGCATTAAAGATCAGCCACTTCTTCTACAACAGTCGACAACCCTTTGCAATTATGTAAGAACATAATGTAATCTGAAAACTGCTGCCCTGATTAAAAAAACAATGCAACTGATCTCAGCTGGTATTCTGTCTGTAATGGAGTGGAATGGAAATTTCTAAGTGACCCCAAACTTTTGACTGGTAGTGTAAATAACAACGCCATGTTTGTTTTCTATTTGTTGTCACAGTCGTAACATTGCCAGGAGCACTCTATGCGCACTTGTTTGTGTGCATCAACAAAACAAGGTAACCTTCAACTAAATCATTTAGACATAAAGTATACCGGATTTATAGAGCCACACATCGGACGTGCTTGTTCTGACGTACATTGGGGGAGGATGCGTTTATCTCATAGTTAAAGTGTATAAGGGCCTCGGGGACTTTATTCATTTTGGCAGAGGAGACGTTTAATTTGATAGAAGATAGTTTACAGCAGAAACAGGCTGCTGACTTTATAAAGAGACAGCAAGATGGGAGGGAAGTAACAAAAGCGGCAGAGATGAAAACAGGACTAAAATATTTTGAATCAAGTCCAAAGGAGATGACTTGTCTGGAAAATGACACTAAAGTGCGAAAGGAAAAAACACAAACTGCACATATCTGAGAATATTGTCATTTTAGATCACCGTTTATATAACTCTAACTGAATTTCTTTCATAAACGCAAGTTTTTTGGTATTGTCCATTATCACATAAAGTCTCTCAAAGGACTTTACAGGCTCACAAGAACAGCTTCCGAATTGGCTAAAGGTCTCTACAAGTCCCTAAAAAAAACAGACGATACAGTAAATGGAAAGTCATTTTACAATCCTCGGGAATGGAAATTCACAGACTGAATCCAAGTCGGTTTTTATTTTGCTCTCAATACTGAGAGACAGAAAAGAAGTAACAAAAGGGGCAGAAGAGAAAAGAGGAATGAATATTTTAACTAAAGTCAATTCCAAACTTTCTATAAATGTAAATCATTAGATGTATAAAGCAAAGCAATAAAAAGGCTGGCTCTGTATAATTCACAGCTGTGTGCATTATGTGAAAGAAGTGTTGCCTTGGAGATGCAGAAGCAACTATTCTGTCTGTTCCAAATGCAAGATTAAATATTTATTCTATATCTTCTTTATCAACTTCTTATCTGAAAAAAAACCCCCTAATTTGCTTGTTATTTCAGTTATCTTCATGGCAGACCCATGGGATTGCTGTCTTTCAAAGGGAAAAATGACAGTTTTGGGTTTGTAATTGTCCAGATGGCTGACAGTGATAAAAACTGCAATGATGCATGCTTGTGATTCTTGAACAGAGCGTGTGCTGTATCAGTGCGGAGAACCTCATTGATAGGTTTATCTAAATCTCTTGCCGTAGTGTAGTGTTTTATCTTTATCTTTGTAATGATGCAAGACAAAGCAACATATTGCCATCTTTGATCACACAATTTCTTGATTAAAAACAAAGCTTTGATGTTTAGAAGTGTTTTGGCTCTTAGCTCTCTTGCCACTCTCTAATTAGATTCATTAACAAAGTAACAGGCTAAGAGGCATTTTGACAGCGTGTCGGGGGCACGGACCGACGCCTGCATTCACAGATATGCAATCATATACGATAACACACACACATACATACTCTGAAGTGGTGGGAGGGGTTTGTAGATTTCAATAATCTTTAAAAAGGCAATATTTTCTTTCTCTTCACTTAACCTCATGCTGATAATTGCCACTGGGTGCTGATAACTATTCATGTGTATGTGATACTGACTGCATACTAATTGTGCAGGTGCAAGGATGGTCCTACAGTGAGAGAAACAGAGAGAGAGAGGGAGAGACGTCCAGCTCTACCCACAGTTGCTACAATGATTTAACAAACTTTCCTTGGCTTGCTAACTGTTTTACTAGATGAGAAACCCACTGAGTGAAAATGCACAAACAGCAGGTTACAGTGCCAAAGCTATACTTCACTGGTGTTTAGTGTTTAGTGTTTAGTCTCAGTGCACTGTATGTGTTTGTGTGTGCATAAGTGCATCTGTATGTGTCTCTGCATGCGTGTCTGTATCTTAACATATTTAACTTTAATGCATACCAAACACACAAACATGAAGAAAATGCATTTTAAAATGTTAATACAACCTATAGTGCATACAACTTTCTGTTCAGTATGCAATATAGCTTCTTATATAATTAAATAGGTAGTTCAAAATTAATAAAAAAAACAAACTATGATTGACAATAATGGTAAGGCAAGTTGAAAAACTACATTATGTATTGACAATGGGCAATGTGGTGGACTTCTCGCTGTGTACAGTCTGTAAGTATAATGACAGTTTTGTTTTGGCTCTGTACTGTAGCCCATTGGATTTGAAATGAAACATTGACTATAGAATGTTAAAGTGCTGACTTTCAGCTGTCGCCATTCGAAAAACAGTGTAGGAAATGGTACGGACCTTTTTATACATACCCAAGGGTAAAAATAGGGGCAACAAGTCTTGCACTGCTCGCCCTATATCGATGTTAACAACCAAAACACACTTGAAGCTGAAAGTCAGCACTATCCTCAGCTGTTTCATTTGAAATGCAGTTTGCTGAAGTCAGACTGAGCTAACACAGTCATAGTCACATAATACAGTTAAATAATATACAAATGCGTTTCAGATTTCACTGTTTAATACAAATTACAGTAAAAGCTTTGGTCAGCCCAAACTATACTCCTTGTCTACTGTTAGTATGTTTAAAAATGCCATGAGTTTGATTTGACAACCTCTCACAAGATTATGGTCGGTGTGACCATCAGGAGTAAGGAAATGTTCCCTATGCAGAAGCTGTGTCAGTGGGGGTTCCATCGACAACTTTTATTGAATGTCCAAGTTGTTTTGAAGTGTTGCGGTTGAATGGCCACCCTTCTCTATTGAGGCCTGAACTGTGTGTATAAGTTCGCATCTCATGGGTCCATGTTTTTCTCTGTGACAATGTCAGTGTGCTACCTTCCATCTCTGATACACTGAGATTACACTGACATGATTTTATTGTGCATATATTGTTATTAGGTTAGGCGATATGGCTGGATCACCCATCTGCAACAATATTAGACGCTCAGAGCAACTGCTGGCTGCAGCACTGTAAAATGACGTATTATGAAGAGCAACAATGGTAGGGAGTAATATAAAGACCGAAAGTGTAAAGAGAAAGGTTAGGGTGGTGGATGGGTCAACCAAACACAGGACGTTCACCTAGGAGACTGGTATTTTTGTCCTGTGCAAGGTTCGAACTACGGGGGAGCTAGGGAGAGCTCGGCTCCCCTTAATAAGACATGGGCTCCCCTGAAAACGTGATTTGTGAAATTTTGGGGGGTCTCTAAAAATATTAATGTGTAATTGTGACGTGTAATTTAAGTTTTGTGTAATGTAATCATCGTGGATTATTATGTGTAAAATTGCAAAAATATCATTCATTCATGCATAACGGAGATTTAAACCCAATTCACTTCAAAAAGGAAAACTATACATGCTATTCTTGTCATGAGCATCAAGGCGTGGCAGCGCTGCGGTGCAAATTCAACTCATGTTGTACATGTTAACTCAAAGATTCATAGAAAAAACATAAACGTTGGAGGCCATTAATCGGAGTGCAAAGTCCTTGAAATCCATTCTGCAGTTAGCATCATATAGCCATGGCAAAAAGAAAACAAGACAGTTTAATTAATTTTGGTTTTACTAAGAAATTGTGTAGCGATGACGTTAATTGCACGACCAATTCACCTGCTGCAAGCCCTGTTAGCACACCTCCCGCCGGGGTGACAATGCAAGAAGAAGCTGAAGAAATAATGTCCTCTCTGGCTGAAGATGGTGGTGGTAACAGCTCGTCAGAGGCCGGTCACGATCCTAACCCCTCTTGCTCCTCTCTCCCGTTAAATTGGAACAGCCAGCAGTGGAGAGACTGGAAGAGCCGATATACATGACTGTTTGTTAAGGATGGAAGCTTGGGGTGCATCGCTCAGGCTTAATTGAACAGAGGAATTATGTTATTCTTCGGTAGCCTGAGTAACGTTAACCGTTGTTCATGTAAAATCTCAGCCTGATGCTTTGTTTATAGACTATTTGTGGGTGGCTGTTTGCTGTTTGACCTATTAATTCCTGTCGATAAAGTATAATAGGGTAAATCCTGTATAGTGCATACACTTGTAGCTGTCATGTATCTTTGAAAGTCATTGTAAGTCGCAAGCGCACAACACTCCCTCTCTCTCCCCTTTCATTTATTCAGCTGTCCTGTCAATAAAGGCCTAAAAATGCCCAAAAAATAATCTTTAGCTTTGCTATTTGGCACAGTGTCTTTATATTTTCATTGAGGGAAGCCAAAGTCAGAGAATTTCAAAATGAGCATGTGGCTTTAACCCTCTGATACATGAATTATGAAAGCCTGAGACAAACATTTTTTTGGGTGGTTTTACTCTTCTTAGGGCATGAAAAAAACAAATATTTTTTTCAAAAATATGACTTTTTTCTTTTGTCATATCCACTACACTGGACTAAATGTGATTAAGCACTCAACATAATCAGTATACAGTCATCACCTAGAGATTGGCATGGGGTACTTTCCATAAAATCATCTCTCAATGCAAATCAAACCAGCTATTAGGCTAACTGACATAAAACCATGCCAATCTCTAGGTATGGTGAAGGGTATGTGATGATGTGGGGCTATTTTAATTCCAAAGGCCAAGGGAACTTTATCAGGATGCATAGTATCCTGGATCCATGAAATAACTGGCCTTTAAAAATAAAGATATGCCTGCCTCTATGGGAATTTTAAATAGGGGTGTACTTACTTATGCCCCCTGTATTTTAAGGAAGAACATTTATTTATTTACGATACATTATTCATTCACAAAGAAAATTAGTGTCCTTAAAGGTTGGATTTTTCCTCATTTTTTAATTAAGGCATTAAGATCAATTTCCTAAAGATGATTTTTTTATTCCTCTTTTTAGTCAACTTTAGCATGGGTGTCTTAATTTGTTCACATGACTGTAAACTTAATGGAAGAATGAATCAAATTGAGTTTTATCATAAATCCATGAACAATTATTTAATTTTATGCTTTCAAAAGCACTTAACCATACTTTCACACACTTTAACATTCTATAGCCCTATTGCAGCAGCAGTGGCAGCAAAAACTGTCCTGTCCTGTTAGTAGTGTCCTGAGGACTGTCCAGGGACAGTCAGACACTGTCCTGTGACTCCCACGACTGTCCGGGGACAGTCAGACACTGTCCTGTACACTGTCCTGTGACTCCCAGACACTGTCCTTTGACTCCCATGACTGTCCCGGGACAGTCAGACACTGTCCTGTGATACCCAGACACTGTCCTGTGACTCCCAGATACTGTCCTGTGACTCCCAGACACTGACACCCAGACACTGTCCATGTGACTCCCATGTCACAGGATAGTCATGGGAGTCACAGGACAGGATAAACATACCCAAAATGCACTGAATTGCAACCAAGATAGTCATAATAAAAGATGAATCAACCACATGACTTGTGTTGGAAAATATACTTAGAAATGCATGACGTCCACTTCATTTGACACATGGTTATTTGCAATTTACAACTTATTTGAAATAAAATATTCAAAACTAAAAGAATAATATTGTTCCTTAGATGTTCCTGCATATCATATTTTTTTTTTTACCTCTAGGGTTCTCCTGGTATAGAAGGATTGGCAGGATATTCCAGAAGTGGTCAACAAGTGTGGCTGTCTGTCAGCCATCTTGGATTCAGAG